>NC_046970.1:11364076-11664076 GCF_009769545.1 Cyclopterus lumpus | reverse complement strand
AACACATGTCCACCTCCAAACCCCTAGTGACATATAAACACACACAGGTTTTACACTTTGTTAATCACACAGCCCCACTTCCTGAAAGACCCCTCCACAACTCTCATGCTTTAGCTGAACCTCAGTCTTCAGACTTTTTGAGTTTACTGATGCTGGAATAGAAGAATGCCCCTCATGTATATTCAACTGACACAGAAGGGATGCCGACAAATCAGCGGAGGGATGCTGCTAATGAAAAGCACATGACTGTCTGCAGATATCTCAACAATAGCTGGATGGGTGGGAAACTGAGAAGACATGCAATTACAGTTGGGCTTTCCCTAACAAAGGTTCAGTGTTCACAGCCTTTCTCAAAGACTTATGATATAGAAACAGATGCTTGTGCATACACACAAATATGTAAACACTCATGCACCCTTTTCTATTTGAGAAAAACACGATTGTGCTATGCTGCAAAAGAACAAAGATGAAAACAAACTGTGACACAGTTCAGACACATGAAAGCCTTGAGCCAAGCAGAGGGGGAGAAAGAACCACTGTGACCTTCCAAGGGGAAAAAGCCAGGGAATAAACCCAATAGGCAGGCTTGTCCACCAAAGGAGAGAGAGGGAGAGAGAAGAAGAGAGAGGGAGGGGAGGGTTAGGGACAGAGAGAAACAGAGGAAGAGGTAGAGAGAAGGAGGGGAAGGAAAAGAGTGAAAGAGACAGAGAAGAAAAGACACACAACTTGACTTGACAAAAGAGGGCAGGTATCAGAGGCAGGTAAGAAACTGTATTGGTTGTTTCCAAGTTTCAGATCATAATCATTAAGATAAGAATTCAGGCAGGAGTGCGTTTGTGTGTGAGAAACAGAGACAGATTGACCACTGTGCGTGTTTGAGGACTAAAAGAGGGAATCTTGGCACAGGCGCAGCTGAGCCATGCTGGTGTGTTTCTATTGAAACGCTGTGCCGTACAAAGTGGTACTCTGTCCTCCAGACAGCCGCCGTGCACTTCGACTCTATTGCTTTTCTCCAATCCTGCAAACTCACTTTGATTTCAGATTTTTATGTCGGTCTGTGAGGACAGCTGCTGCTGCTGCAGGGAAGTTAAAATATGAAGAAACGTACTATTTTGAAAACTCACTGTTGCTCACTTTGGCTGATGGGTCTTTAAGTTGTATCAAAATTATAATTTTTTTCTTAGATTAATTTAACTTGCTCTGAAGTGAAGTCCAGGATTGATGTTAAGGAATATTCTGGAAATGTGAAAATAAAATTACCTTTTTAAAAAAAATCTTAACCCGTGGGGGATCACTGTAATGTGAGAGGGTTGGACATTTAAAAAATCCCTATGTGAAGAGTGTGGAGATTGTAAAAGGAAAACAGCAATTGATCTAGGTCGAGCTGACAGCTGTTCAAAAAACAGTGGTGATCATTTCCAGTTCAAAGGAATGACAGCGCCTGATCTGACAGCAAAAATAAAAAAATTATTGGAACGGTCTCACCGTCATGGACTTTGTTGTAACACAGAGCATTCACAGAGCATTGTTCAACAGCAACTCAAGTTTAATGAGAATTATGGCTTCTTTTTTCATATCTCCTGATACACATGGACATCTCAAGAGCACTTTCACCTGGTGCTCGTATTCGTAGTATTATAATGTTTTGGTAACTAAAATAGATGTATTGTACAGTAACTTATAATAATTATATCTTGGTCTACGTTGTTAAAAAGACACCTTCAGTCATGATAACGTATACATGTTTATTTGTTAGTTATGGCTGACCTTAATGTTCACATTTTTGGAACATACATTATAGATTGAAGATTTGTAGACAGGTTTCAAAATGTATTTCGACCCTGAAAACAGCAGTTGTAAAACATTCCCACCAATAGGTCCATTTAGCAGCCGTTCTGAAGCTTTTGAGTTTGTCAATTTGTCTTTGAATTTTGATTCTACAAAAGTCCATGACAACTTGCTATACAGCTGCGATATAATCAAACGTTCCAGGACAACTAATATTGGACCTTGCATGTGTGACCTGGTGTTTTTTAAAGTAGGATGCAATTAAATGTAACCATATTTTAGGGGTTTGAAGTCCAAATTAAGTAGGCAATAAGTGTTAGGGATAAATTAATTATCTGGTCAATTTGTGAAGATCCCTGACACTGTGTTCTCATACTGATCAGATACTTCGAGGTCCCAAATAACAAATCAATGAGTCAGCCATCTCTAACTTAGCCTCTGTAGTTGTTTGCCTGATCATGACGACAGCAGTATGAGGGGAAGGAGAGCTGATTCTGTTCTGAAACGAGGGGCTGGGAGGCTCTGGGTGGCTGAGAGGGAAAAGGAAGGGCAATGCCAAAGAAAAATTCTAATTTGTTTTTCCAGCCAGAAAGATTATGTCTCTGAGCCTCATTCCTGCCCCGTAATTCAAATGAGATGTTTATCCATTTGGCCAGAGGATTTGCCTAACTGGTGCAAAGTGATTGGAAGCTAATGGTGTGTGGTGTGTGTGTGTGTGTGTGTGTGTGTGTGTGTGTGTGTGTGTGTGTGTGTGTGTGTGTGTGTCAGTTACTCTGCAGACATGGAGGTCATTACATTATTTGCACACATCTGTTGGTCACACTTTTTAATTCAGCAATTACTGAAATTAATCTTGGAAATAGTCAAAACGCTTAGATATGCATCAGATGAATCTGCATACCATCACCGTGCTAAAATATACAACATAGACACTCCTTAATCTAAACAACTAACAATCTTTGACAAAATCTGTTTTTATAACACTAATATATTAAAAACATGAATTGTTCTCTGAAAAGATACCATTAAAATACATGTCAGTTTGAATCTTACTACATGGCTTTACATCTGCTTGCAACTATTATGTATTTACAATGGTTGAAAAGATGCATATTGCTTCCATCATAGTCTCATTGGGATTTAGCCCAGTTTTCTTTGGACCTCTCCCGGGTCAAAGAGCCTAACAGGGCTTCAGTTCCTCCCTCCACATCTCTCCCTTTGGACCAGAACTGACAATAGAGCCTTTATACAAAAACTTTCCTTTCCTTTCCCTCATAATTACTAATTTCCTGTACCAGTATCTTCCCCTCTTCCATTTGGATTTGATTAAATTAAACAACTCACTGCTTGCTTACTTTCTTTCAGAGTTCAGATCAGGAAGCAGAAGCAGAGTTGTAGTCTTCCACCCTTCTCTGCACTTCTATTCGAGCAGTTACCCACCCTTAACCTTAACTCTATAGAGACTGTGTCTGTCCCACGGCCACTTAAATTAATTAAATCAAAAGTAACCAGAAGAGGAGTCATACAAAATAACCTCATACAGGTTAACATCACTATTTCAAAAGTGCAACAAAACAAGAGAATTAAATGTGGACTCCTAAATATTAGATCTGTGTCATCTAAAGCTGTATTAGTAAATGATTTAATATCAGACAATCACATTGATTTATTGTGTCTTACTGCAACCTGGCTGAGCAATGAAGAATATGTCAGCCTAAATGAATCAACTCCTCCAAGTCATATTAATACTCACATTCCTCGAGGCACCGGCCGAGGAGGTGGAGTAGCAGCCATCTTTGACTCAAGCCTATTAATGAATCCTAAACCTAAACTAAACTACAACTCATTTGAAAGCCTTGTTCTTAATCTTTCACATCCAACCTGTAAAACATTACAGACAATCCTATTTGGTATACTGTACCGGCCACCAGGTCCATATTCAGAATTTATATCTGAATTTTCAGAGTGTTTATCAAGTTGTCCTTAAAACTGATAAGGTTATTATTGTAGAAGATTTTAATATCCATGTGGATATTGATAGTGATTGCCTTAGTACTGCATTTATCTCATTGTTGGACTCGATTGGCTTCTGTCAGAGAGTACAGAAACCCACTCACTGCTTTGGCCACACCCTCGACCTTGTTCTTGCATATGGCATTGAGCATTTGGAGGTCTTCCCACAGAACCCTCTTCTGTCAGACCATTACCTCATAACTTTTGAGTTTATACTTCCGGAGTATACACCGTTAGTCAAAAGTTTCTACACCAGATGTCTAACTGACAGTGCTGTAGCTAAATTTAAAGAAGCGATTCCTTCTGCATTTGATTCAATACCACGTCTCAATGTGACGGAGGACTCCTGTGCTAACTTTAGTCCGTCCCAGATTGATCATCTTGTCGATAGTGCTACAGGCTCACTGAGAATGACACTAGACTCGATAGCCCCACTGAAGAAAAAGACAGTGAGGCAAAGGAGGTTTGCTCCCTGGTATAACCCTCAGACCCGCGAACTAAAGCAAACATCACGAAAGCATATGGCGTTCCACCAATCTGGAAGAATCACGCTTAGTTTGGCGAGATAGTCTTAAAACATATAAAAAGGCTCTCCGTAATGCCAGAGCAGCCTATTACTCATCAGTAATAGAGAAAAATAAGAACAACCCCAGGGTTCTCTTTAGCACTGTAGCCAGGCTGACAGAAAGTCACAGCTCTGTGGAGCCGTGTATTCCTATAGACCTCAGTAGTAATGACTTCATGAACTTCTTCAATGAAAAGATTTTAACTATTAGAGGCAAGATTGATGATCTCTTGCCCTCAACTACTGCCGATCTGTCATCAAGAGGAGTGGCCTTGGAAACGGCTGTATGCCCTGGTGTATATTTGGATAGCTTTTCTCCCATTAACCTAGACCAATTGTCCTCAACGGTTTCTACTTCTAAACCGTCTACCTGTCTCTTGGACCCCATCCCAACGAGGCTGCTTAAAGACGTGTTGCCTTTAATTGGCACCTCTCTGCTGGATATTGTTAATGTGTCTTTGCTAACAGGGCATGTACCACATTCCTTCAAAGTAGCTGTAATTAAACCTCTCCTGAAAAAGCCCACTCTTAATCCAGAGGTGTTGGCTAACTACAGACCAATCTCTAACCGTCCCTTCCTCTCTAAGATCCTTGAGAAAGTAGTCGCAAATCAGTTGTGCGACTTCCTACATCAGAATAGTTTATTTGAGGAGTTTCAGTCAGGATTTAGAAAGCACCACAGCACAGAGACAGCACTGGTGAAAATTACAAATGACCTCCTAATTGCATCAGATAAAGGACTCATCTCCGTACTGGTATTATTAGACCTTAGTGCTGCGTTCGACACCATTGATCATGGCATCCTATTACAGAGACTGGATCAGTCGATTGGCATTTCAGGTACCGCACTAAGTTGGTTTAAATCCTATTTATCAGATCGATCTCAATTTGTATTTGTAAACGATGAAGCCTCAATGACCACCAACGTTAATCACGGAGTTCCACAAGGTTCTGTGCTTGGACCAATTTTATTTACCTTATATATGCTTCCTTTGGGCAATATTATCAGGAAACACTGCATAAACTCTCATTGCTATGCAGACGATACTCAATTATATCTATCGATCAAACCAGAGGAGACCAACCAGCTCGCTAAAATTCAAGAATGTCTTAAAGACATAAAAACATGGATGACCTGCAACTTCCTGATGTTAAACTCAGACAAAACTGAAGTTATTTTACTGGGCCCTGAACACCTCAGAGATCAATTATCTGGTGATGTGGTTTCTGTAGATGGCATTTCCCTGGCATCCAACACCACTGTAAAGAATCTCGGCATTATCTTTGACCGAGACTTGTCCTTTAACTCGCATGTTAAGCAAATCTCAAGGACTGCATTTTTTCATCTACGTAACAAGAAAAAAAAAAAGAAGAAAAGAGATCACATTACTCCTGTATTAGCTGCTCTGCACTGGCTCCCTGTAAAATCAAGAATCACATTTAAAATTCTTCTCCTCACCTACAAAGCCTTGATTGGTGATGCACCATCATATCTTAAGGAGCTTGTAGTACCATATTGCCCCACTAGAGAGCTGCGCTCACTAAATGCGGGGCTACTTGTGGTTCCTAGAGTCCTAAAAAGTAGGATGGGAGCAAGAGCCTTCAGTTATCAAGCTCCTCTTTTATGGAACCAGCTTCCACTTTCAGTCCGGGAGGCAGACAGTCACCTCATTTAAGAATAGACTTAAGACTTTCCTCTTTAATAGTGCTTATAGTTAGGGCTGAATCAGGTTTGCCCTGGTCCAGCCCCTTGATATGCTGCTATAGGCTTATAGGCTGCTGGGGGATGTTTTAGGATACACTGCGCACCTATCTCCTCTTCTCTCTCTCCTTATGGATGAATTTACATCTCTCCATTGCACCTTATTAACTCTGCTTCCTCCCCGGAGTCGTTGTGACTTCACGTCTCATAGGGCCCATTGGACCTGGAGGTGTCTGATGCCTGTTGAGCCGGCCTCCCGCGTTGGCCCTGCTGATGCGCCCCGCCCCCCCTCCTCTCTACCTCCTTCTGTTTCATGGATTGGAGTTCCATTCATACATTGTCATATTCATGTAATGTGTTTATGTAACTTTGTAAATGCTGTTCATTCTGTACACATGACATCTATTGCTTCTGTCCATCCGGGGAGAGGGATCCTCCTCTGTTGCTCTCCTGAAGGTTTCTTCCCTTTTTTCCCTGTCAAAGGTTATTTTTGGGGAGTTTTTCCTGATCCGATCTGAGGTCCTGGGACGGGGATGTCGTATGTGTACAGATTGTAAAGCCCTCTGAGGCAAATTTGTAATTTGTGATATTGGGCTATATAAAATAAACTGAATTGAATTTCTTTCTCACTCACTCTTGTATTACCAAGCCACAAACTCCATCTTAACATTTATATAAACTGGAATAACATATGAATTTATGTCAGTTTTACATTATGACAATGCCTATTCACAGATGATTGATTCGCAAACCTTTTCAGCTCACTACAAAGTTTGTATGAAAACTCTTTGGTGTTCATATTTTACTTATTTTCAGCTCCACAGGACACGGATGTCATGCATAGCAACATTTTCACTTTTATAAGAGCAGCATCAGGTGGCAATATTTGTTCAAAAGTCATGTTGGTTAACAATAGTACAGTCTAAGTGTTTTCATGGCCGAGATCCAAACCTGTTCTATGTTTATCTAGATACTACTTGGTCAGCACAACCCTGAAAACTCCCATTGAAAATAGGAACAAGCCAAAGGCAAATAAACAATTGCTTACTGAAGTATTGTAATCAGAGATCTGCACTGAGCCTCTAAATTCCTGCTAATCAGAAGGCAGGTTTGTACACACTTGAGAGGCAGCACTGACCCAGAGCTCCCACACAGAGCAAGAAATTTAAAAAAAGTGGCAATGTATGATGTTAAACTTTCTGTGTGGTGGGGATGAGCTCACTGCAATGGCTTACCAGCAGAACTAAAATGACTGTTGTGGGGAGGTTTCTATCTCCATGTAAGTATGAATAAAGTAGAGTCTACAAATCAACTATCTCTGTTTCGTATTCTGTCATAGGACGATGAAGGCCGGCGTGGGACTCTTCTCTGCATTAGCTCTGTTCTTACTGATGGGGGCAGTGTTCACCCAGAGACCTCGGCAAAAGAAGCCCACCAGGCGCCCAGTCACTACCAGGAAGCCTTCTGTCCCCAAGCCTGCTGTGCTGGCACAGCCAGAGCCCCAGGAGCCAACAGACTTCCCCCCTCCCATCCTGGGCCCACCTTCTATCTTTCCTGACTGCCCCCGAGAGTGTTTATGCTCCCCGAGCCATCCCAATGCTCTCAATTGTGAGAACCGCAACATCCGTGCAATCCCTGTCATTCCATCTAGAACCCACTACTTGTACCTGCAGAACAACTACATCTCAGAAGTGACTGCAGAGCCGTTCCTCAACGCCACTGAGATCCGCTGGGTTAATTTGGCAAATAACCGCATTCACCGAATAGACAAAAAGGTCATAAAGTTTCCTCAATGAATATTCATGAATACAAATGTACATGAATCTAAATATGTTTTCTCTACACCTATCTCTTGTGTAGGTGTTTGAGAAGATCCCAGCACTGCTATACCTGTATGTGCAACATAACCACCTGAAAGAGGTCCCTTCTGGTCTCCCAGAAAGTCTAGAACAACTCCGCCTAAGTAGAAATCGTATTTCTAAGATCCCTGCTGGTGCCTTCAACAAGATGGGGAACCTGACACTGCTCGACCTGTACCACAACAAGGTACCTTTGTTTACTCTGCGGTTTAAGTATGAGCAGGGTCAGCAACCTGTATGAATTTCTGGAGCAAATATGAGTGTATAATGACTTTTCTTTCAGCTGAGTGACAGCGGCCTGGAAAAGAACATATTTAAGGACCTAAAGAGCCTCATGCAGCTCAATCTGGCTCACAACGTCCTGAAAAAGATGCCTGCTGGCATACCTAATAGCCTCATACAGCTTTTCCTGGATAGGAATAGCATAGATGACATCCCAAAGCAAGTACACAGTGCCCACTTTGTCACATAGCTGATGAACACACATGTATACATGCATTATTATTATTCTTACAATTGTTATAGTTGTTCTTCTCATCATTGTTCAGAGACTACTTCAAAGGCTTGAAACACCTGGCGTTTGTGAGGCTAAATTACAACCAGCTGAGTAATAAAGGACTTCCTAAGTATGTATTCAACATTACCACCTTGCTGGACCTGCAACTGGCCCACAACCAGATTGTTTCTGTTCCTCTCTTCAACGGTCACCTGGAGCACCTGCACCTAAACCACAACTCCATTGAGAGTAAGTAGTCTTAGCAGCAATCTGCACCATCTTGAAGGTGCTCAATACGGAATTCTAAACATATCTATTCAGAGACAATGCAACTTCATTCTATGCTCAGATTGACATTATGTATTTACATTGTAAATAGTTTACAGCTAAAGTAATAGTCTCAATCCCACATGAAGAACCTTCATGGATTTGTGAGAGGTATGTCAATGTCTATGGGATAGAAGGCATTTGATAGCCATGAGGCTGTGTCTCTGGAGGTCAAGCAGCTCATCCGCTAAAATAAACAGTTCCAAGTTTAAATATCTGGATTTATAATGGCAGTCTTGCTGCTGTTCGTTTTCTGAAAGCTTTTAAGATACATTATTTGATGTGTGTAAATGGTGTCAAGTTAATTATAAATGTAATTAGAATAAAATCCCCTAAAACTATAGAAGTGGTATTAACATTCAATAACATTGCAAATGCTCCTGCTTTTGGACTAATACAGGATTATCTTATTTTATATATTATTATTTAACTCACATTCAAATGTGTTTCGAAGAAATAGGTCTGAAGTATTGAGGTTGAAAGATTGTAGTAGTTCCAATGCCATCTATCATATGGTAAATGGTAGTAAGCATATGCTTAATCGGTTTCATGATCCTTGGAAACTATACCCTGAAAGGGATCCCTGTTCCAAAAAGGTTTGGGAACCCCTACAGACTGATAAGGGAATGAGCTGTACTGCCCTAACAGGTGAAACTAAATCAACAGAAGTGTAAGAGTTGTCAAGCACAGTTTGCACACATCCTACACAGTCCTGAGAAGAAGTCTAATCAGGTAGATGAAGGGAAACCCACTCTATGGGGGCCTCAACAAACAAAGGCAATATTGTTCTGATTTTAAGATTGAGTTATAGACTGCTCCAATGAGATCTTTCTAACAAGAAACATATTATCAAACAAACACCATCAAGACATATCAAGCTCTGATTGACATCACATTTCAGCAAAACTATAAGAAAACATTTTCACATCTGGAATAGTTTTTACTGAGTCAGTTGTCTTGAACTGCTCCATTACATGTATTAATGTCTAATGAAACCTAACCATAATCTTAAATCACTTCACTTTACTAATCAATAAGTGTAATGTGAAACACGTCACTCAGCAGGATCAACCCACAGAGAATTATGACAGGACTCTGCATGTAGAAGAAGCTTAGTGTCTTTGTTTACCCTGTCAAGCAAGAATATCTTTAAAAACCACTGCACACTATGTGCAACACCAAAGACTGAAAGTTAGTTACCATAAAGTTGAACATCTAGCATATTAAAAAAGGTTGTTTTTTTAGAAGTTAGTGGAGACTAAAAAGAGAGTATTGAATATTGTACTTACATTTCTCAGGTGGCCAGGAACACGACTCTAAATGAATGCTAATGTCACTCGATGCCCAGTAAATTGTAAATAATCAAGTAACAGATGATATGAAATGATGAAGGCTCAGCGTCTTTGGCGCTTGGACTCTGCGGGGAGATTTGCAATTGAGGGCCGACTGCCCCGATCAGCAACGAGATAGATCCCCCCGTGGAGTCCAGACCTGGTGGTGGCTGATGAGCTGATGGAATGATGAGTTGATGAAGCTGATGGATCCGTGGAGACTGGGCGGAGATGGGGAGGTGGAGGGGTGCGTAACAGCAGCATGAAAGAACTGAAGGTAGGGAGACAGTCATGTTTAAATGAGACAGCAGCAAGATGATTGGCTAGCCGTGTCATTGTTTCCGTGTGCTTATTGGATAGAGGGGATCAGCTGATCTGCGCAGCTGGTGTCATGATTGACGGTGCAGGACGATGACAGCAAGTAAACAATGCGTGAGCATGCGTGAGGAATGATTGGCAGGAATGTGAGGAATAGATGCGGGCTGAGGGGTACTGTCTTCCTGTCTGAACTTGCGCTAGAGCTCCATTTGTTTATCACTGCTATTCTACATCCCCCATCTTTTTACTTACTGATTTAGGTATTTTTGTGTCTTTGGACTCCGTTTTAGAAAGTGCTAACAAGATAACATTATTTGTATTATAAGCAAGTTTTATAATCCTATTCAATTGACAGATTTGTTTGTTCTTGCTTGTTTGAAGGAAAGCAACATTTGAGGACTAGACACTTATGAGTGTGTGTTTTCCTGGCAGGCATTAATGGCACCCAGATCTGTCCATACAGCCTGCAGGCCGACCAGAGCGATCTCAGCCTGATGCCCAGACTAAGGTATGTCACACTATGTCATAACTTGGCACTCAACAATACAAACTGCAGTGGCACCCTTTGACAGGAAGTAAATTGGAACAAGCTAATTATTCAGAAACAAATTAGTTAAGCACCCATTCTGTTGCTTCAGGTACCTGCGTTTGGATGGAAATCATCTGAGCCCCCCCATCCCTCTGGATGTCATCATGTGCTTCAGACACCTCCACTCCATTGTCATTTAGGAAAACCCTGCCTAAAGGCCTGAGGTTATGCACGCACGCATGCACACACGCACACAAACAACAAACACATAGTATACACACACACAAATGCACAGTGTGCACTGTGTGCAAACTGAAATAAAGGCAAAGCATGCTCTGTGAAAAACAAAGTATATCCAACCATACATAGACCTACTGTGGAACTGCATTATTGAAAGAGGGACAAGTACATTTTAAAAACTGTAAAGCTTTGGTAGTTCAACTTACATTGTTGTACATCAATTTTTGTTGATAGTGATACAATGCAAAACAAACTAGAATGAGTAAAGCCTGAAAATACAGGTACATTGATAGATATGCTACACATATGGAGGGTAGTTATGTTTACTAGCAGATGTAACCAGAGTAGAGCTGCCATCAAGAGCAACAAACAGACCTGCAGTGGATGTCAGAAGAACCAGTATAAAACATAACTACCATGTAGTTGAGACTGTCCCAAATGTGCATGTGATTTTCAAAGTACTCCATGTAAAAATATCATTTTATTCTTTTCATTCTAAGACCTCTGTATATTATTCTTCTGTATAAAGAAGCTTTGTAAAGATAGTGGAAAATAAAAATGTTGTCTTTCATCATTTGATTGCATTTGATTATTTGAGATCTTCATCAGTGGACACCAGCACAACTTATGTCAGAGTAATTTTTGACTTGTAGGATGATTGTACTGTACTGCACTGCAAGGCTAACGTTACTGTTACTTTGCCCACTGCATTAAATTACAGCATTTGTCTGGGTTTTTTTAAGACAGTAAAATGTGGTTTCTGTAAAAGCGATTGTGACTCAATCTCAGAAAAATATAACATACTTTATATGAAAGTAGTAAAATTGCATCATAACAGAAATATCTTAGACCAAGTGGGGATATATTCTGCAGCTGTTGAAGCAGTGCCACAGACTTGTGAATTGGATCATTGGAGGTTTTTCTATGTTCAAAGGGACTTCTGGTGACCTCTAGTGGTTAGAACCCAGCACAACTCATTCCTGAGCTATGAAGTTCTTGCAATTATGTTTACCTCCTAGTATGGAATCTGGAATTTCTTCACTTCACTATTTATGTTGCTATTATATTTATATATGTTTTCCATTACCACAGGTTATTCTTGTTTTCCATTGTACTTCCCTGGTTAGGATTATTATTTCCACCTTGTCATCAAACCTTAACCTTAACGTTAACCTTGCCAAGTAAGCGGTTGAGCAGGTTCGATAGGTGTTTCCGATTAGGACTTGTCTGACAGGAGTGAAGTCACAGGCTGTGAGAGTGCTCCTCTGGGTAAACGTTATGTGTTGGAGGAGTTTTTATTTCCAGTACAACATACAGTTTAAACAACATTTGAAAGCATATGGTGATCGACCAGAGGTCTATGAGAACACACAAAACAAATTATTGGTGCAGAACACACTCATTGTTCACCCTAAAATAAAAAATCAATTTTAATAGATCATTGGCCAAATGATGCAATGCGTACTTTTTGACAGAGTAATGACGACACTCTAAGAATCTGAGTGACTCAACAAACAATTACATCACTGTCAGCAAAGTTGTTTCTCTATAATGAATACGCCACACATCAAGGAGGAGGAAATATTCAATATTTCCTTTTCCCTTTCTTTCATTCAGGTTTTGAGACAGCAGTTCCTTTAATTGCAACACATTTCCTCCTCCTGTAAAGCAATTAGTGTACTAGTAATATGTGCAGGTGCATGAGTGTGTATGTTTCTGTGCAAGTGCAGTACCTTGTAAAATTCCCCTTACTCCACTATAAGAGGAGGCAGGATGGAGACACAGAGGCACATCTCTCCCAGGACTCTTCTTCTGAATAACATACACACAGGTGAGTCTTAACACAGGTGGTGCTTTTGAAACAAGAAAAGACAGAAGGATAAGAGATTATGGGTGACTGTGGGTCAGTGGTTAGCAGGTCCGTCTTTCAATCAAGGGGTTGGCGTTTCAATCCCTGCCGTAGTCGATGTGTCCTTGAGCAAGACACTTAACCCTGAATTGTTCCCTGTAGCTGTGACTACAGTGGATGAATATAACATGATTGTAAGTTGCTTTGGATCAGCTAAATTACATGTAATTATATGCAAATACCATGTTTAGGTGTATTTATGTTATCTTATCAACATGAATCAAAACAGTTAATTAATAATTAATCGATTAATAGCTTAAGTCATTTATTGAGCATAATGCCTAACATTTGCTGTTTGCAGCTTCTGAAAGGCGATGCTTTTCTCTATTTTGTATTTCTTTTTTATAAATTGAGGAACAAGACAATAATTAAGAATACATTACCAGAAATTGTGATGGGCATTTGGTTTTATAATTTTTTTACATTGTATAGACTTAATTAATCAAAAATATGTTTCTATATGAATATAATTTGCTTAAAAGAATAGTTAATAATTTAAGTAATGCCTGGAAGATTTGTAGCAACATAAAATTGTCAATAATGTTTCTGGCAATATTTTAACAAACAAATGTTTCTGTTAGCTCTCCAACTAGACAACCACAATGATGAAGATGCTGCTCGGCTGCTCTCTCTGCCTGCTCCTCCTGCTCAACTGTCTAAGTGAACTTGGGGAGAGCCGAACCCTGAGCTTGGCAAGCTGCTCTGTCAATGTTCACATGCACGAACTGCGCAAATATTACATTGACATACGATCAGATGCGGTGAGTTTTTTGCTCTCAAAACCACTGACACAAAATGAGAAATAGAAATCAACAAATGCTGATCCAGCATACAGAAACACTGTTTATGATATCGCCAAGTGGGGATGGATTCTCACTTGTTCTTTGTGGTCTTTGCATTACAGATAGAAAGTGACAGTGCAATTGGAGTGAAACTTCTGGACAAATCCTTGATCAACAATGTTCAGGTAAGTCTTTTTCACTATGTAGTGCTGCCATTCTTTCTATCCTAATCTTCCTGATTCAGATTTTTTAATATTTCTATGTCCTAAGCCTGAGACTGATACATCTTTAGAAACAGCACATGCTTATGAAACATGAATGTGTGAGAGAACAGCTATAATCTGACCTTTATGTGTCTCTCTCAGGATGGTCAGACGTGCTGTTTCCTGCGTCTTGTGCTACGTTTCTACGTTGAGAGAGTATTCAGCAACTACGCCTCTTCTCACCCACAGCATCAACGCTGCTCCAGCGCTCTTGCCAACGCTTTTGTCAGCATCAGAAAAGACATAAACAGATGTGTAAGTTCAATAACTGTTCAATGAAAACAAAGCACTTTAATTAAAAATGTCAATAAGTTGTATTGATAAATGTTTGTTCTGTGCAGCACTGCCACTGTGAAGAGGACACACAGAGAAAGATTGACTCCCTGCATGCTGAGTTTATCAAGGTAGGCAGTTTACTGAATATGAACATCTCACTGTACACATATACACATTCACAGTTATCTGCAGAGGGTGCAATTGAATTCACTTTTTCAAATGATGTCTTGGTTGTTTTTCAGTATGGTCTACGGTATCTTAAATATATATATATATATATATATATATATATATATATATATATATATATATATATATATCATTTGCTAATATCTCAACATAAAAAGATGTGGCCTGCAAAAATAAAGCCACGAACAAATCAAAATCCAATCAATATGAATATTTAGTTTTATATATATTTTTTAAATGTACACAGTGCACACTTAAAGATTAGGGAAATAGGTTGTTTGTTTACAGTTATGCTCATCATTAAATCCATTGTTCTCTCTGTCTTTTCTCCATTTCTTTCCATTGAACAGCTAGACATAAACCAGGCTGCACAGAAGGCTGTGGGAGAACTGGACACTGTGCTGGAGTGGCTGGAGGGCCAGAAAACACTTGCTTGACCAAACAATGGAAATCAACATCGCAATGCCTGCTGTTGATGAGTCCCCAAGCTAACATCAAAGATGTTTACTCTTGACCTGACATTTACTTGTAAGCAGAGTGAGGGTTTGTTGATTTCACTTCTCTGCACTTATAGTCTACATTTCTACTTGTTGGACTTGTAGACTGTTTTGTTTATAATATTTATATGTATGTATTGATATTTATCAGAAATACACATTTGTTATGATATTGTATGTATGCTTTTTTGCAGACTAAAAATTATGTTTTAGTGCAATTTGTTTTATTTTAAAAACGATTTAATTTAAACTTTAATAAATAAACAAAATACTCTCACCCACTGACTTTGAGTGTTTCCTTTCAACACAAAGATGTTTGGTTCTGTGTGAAGCACTTTGTGCTACACATGGTACCAGATAAGTCTGCTTGAGTGATTGATTGATTGATTCATAAACAAATGCTTAGAGAAGGGTCTTTCTGCAGTCTCACATACACTACACGCCCACTCTACTGCATGACACAACCAATTTACCACGAGAGGCCCCCTGAAATAACCTAGGGATTCACATACTTCTTTAAACCCAAATCATTTGTTTTCCAAAACCGTACAAAGTAGTTTGTTTTGCTTATAACTAACAAAGTAATTTGGGAGCTTAAAAATTGGAATGCCTTTAAAACTTACTAAACTACGACTGTTTCAAGGGGTGTGTTATGTAGTAGATGTGTCCCGTACAGGCGGCAACCTCCACTTCTAAATACTGCAGCCAATGCCTAATTGTCTTAAACTCTCATTCAGTTAAATGACCAGCAGGGGGAGACTCCTCTGGATGAAAAAAGTACTCCTACTTCTCATAAAAAATACCATGACATGGAAAAAGTAACAAATTAAAATAACATGGTGAAGTATATCTTTAAAAAGTCGTAAAACATGTTGGAGTAAAATATGTCATAAAAATGCCATAGTATATTATATAATTAAAAATATTTAAAAAAAATATGTAAATATATAATTAGTAGATACAAAATATAACTATTAAAATAGTAATATACATACATCATACCAAAAAAGAATAATACCAAAATGTAATATTATAGTATGACATTCATTTATTTTTAAATATCTTAGTATAGTATAACCAAAAAATTTAAAAAGTCAAGAAAAATGTCTTTGTATACTATACCCTAAAAATGCCATGTTATACGATATCATAAAATAGTCACAAAATCAGAGAACATGTCGTAGTATAGTATGACATGAAAAAAGGCAAAAACGCCATCATGTCACTACATGATGGCGTTTTTGACATGTAGTAACACACTGAAAATGTATGCTGTGAAAAAAATGTCGTAGTATATTATGCAATAAAAAGACATACAATAGCATAGCATAAAATACAGCATGTTATAAAAAAAATCTTAGTATAGTTTGCTTTTAAATATACAGTATTATGGGGAAATCCAATTGTATAACTTGTATAAATTACACTGGATCCTAAACAAGATTGTTTTGCTAGGACATTTTAATGAAATCCAAAACTATAAAAATGTTATGCTATAGTATGTTTTTATGAAATTTTTTATTAGGTTTTTATGGCAAACTATACCATAACATTATTTAGGACTTAAGTTACTATGATATTCTTTATGGCATACGATGATTTATTTTTCACTACAAATTTTTTAAGATACTATGACTTTTATTCAACAAACTATACCATGGCTTTTTTTTTTCGACACAATATTATGGCTTTTTCATGGCTATTTACATCATATTGTACTGTGAATATTTTTTTTATTTTGGTCATATTTTGGACAGCTTTTATATGTCCTTTTTCGAAGTACCCTATTGATTTTTTTTACACAATATACAATGCTATTTTCATTATAGTATATGATTACTTAAAAGAACATTTTTATTAAATATTATAATGTGACTTTTCTTCCCAACATATTATACACACTTTTTTCCCACTTTTTACAACAAACTATAATTCCATCCATCCATCCATCCATTATCAGCCGCTTATACGGGGTTGGGTCGCGGTGGCAGCAGGTTCAGCAGGCCGACCCAGGCTTCCCTCTCACCCGCAACACTTTCCAGCTCATTCTGGGGGATCCCGAGGCATTCCAAGGCCAGCCGGGAGATATAATCCCTCCAGCGTGTCCTCGGTCTTCCCCAGGGCCTCCTACCAGTTGGACATGCCTGGAAACTGACTCCTTTCGACACGAAGGAGCAGCGACTCGACTCCAAGCTCCCCCCTGATGTCCGAGCTCATTACCCTATCTCTAAGGCTGAGCCCGGCCACCCTACGAAGGAAGCTCATTTCGGCCGCTTGTATCCGAGATCTCGTTCTTTCGGTCAAGACCCAGAGTTCGTGACCATAGGTGAGGGTTGGAACGTAGACCGACCAGTAAATGGAGAGCTTTGCCTTCCGGCTCAGCTCCTTCTTCACCAAGACGGACCGGTACAGCGCCTGTTTTACTGCTGCAGCCGCACCGATCCGCCTGTCGATCTCCCGCTCCACCTTACCCTCACTCGTGAACAAGACCCCGAGATACTTGAACTCGTTCACTTGGGGTAGGCAGTTTGTCCCCACCTGGAGGGAGCAATCCGCCAGTTTCCGGCAGAGCACCATGGCCTCAGATTTGGAGGTGCTAACTCTCATCCCTGCCGCTTCGCACTCGGCTGCAAAATGCCCCAGAGAATGCTGGAGGTCACGGTCCGAGGAGGCAAACAGGACCACATCATCCGCGAACAGCAGAGAGGCGATCCCGAGACTCCCGAACCGGATCCTCTCCGTCCCCTGGCTACGCCTAGATATCCTGTCCGTGAAGGTCACGAACAGGACCGGTGATAAAGGGCAGCCCTGGCGGAGGCCAACACCCACCGGGAACGTGTCTAACTTACTACCAAGGATACGAACACAGCTCCTACTGCAGGCGTACAGAGACCGGATGGCCCGTGCCAACGGGTCCGGCACCCCATACTCCCGCAGCACCCCCCACAATAACCCCTGAGGGACCCGTTCGAAAGCCTTCTCCAGGTCTACAAAGCACATGTAAACTGGTTGGGCAAACTCCCAGGACCCCTCCAGTAATCTTGCGAGGGTAAAGAGCTGGTCCACTGTTCCACGACCAGGACGGAATCCGCACTGTTCGTCTTGAATCCGAGGTTCGACAAGCGGTCGGAGCCTCCTTTCCAGCACCCTGGCATAAGCTTTTCCCGGGATGCTGAGCAGTATAATTCCACTGTTCTTTTTTCTTTTTTTTGACATACTAATATACTAATAGACTTTATAGATGTGTAGTGATTTTTTGTATTGATAATTTTGTGGAGAAGTAACAAACCTTTGTAAACTTCAGACCTTCAGCAGAGCAAGTCAAAGTCCTGCATTTTAAAAGTCAAGCAAGATGTTTATCCAAATTTATTCAATATATGTGATTGCAGGTAATGCAGAAATGACATATACATTCATCAATTATCTGTAATCACTTATATTCAGGGTCACAGGGGGCTGGAACATTTAATTTAACTTGTGTAATGATAATGAATATAATTTGTTTTAAGCATTTATGGTCATCGGATGTCTAATTCACACAAAACAATTGTTGGTAATATCTTATTTTTTTGTATTCATAATGAATGAATATCAAAATTCATTGTAATTCTATTACAAAAGACCAGCACAAATATTGTCATCGCATCATGGGATTTGTATTACAATGTATTATACATCTCAGAGAATATATGAATATATATTTTTTTATTCTGTTTTCCAAGGAAACCGTTTTCATTGAATAATCTGTGGAGAAGCCATGTTTTCATTCAATAAAATGTTGCTTTTTTCAATGTATTTTGTAATTTTCTTTCGATGCAATGTGTATTGGTTTATTTATATTTATAATGTATATTAATTTATTAACACAACTTCAATGTTTATGTATTTATATGAATTAGACATAGCAAGTACTGAACTTCCAGGGTTTAACAGCAACAACAATATCGGGTTTTTTCATACAACCTTTATGTAGGTACAGTTAGTTAGATAGTTAAATAGTTAGTTATTTAGAACAAAATACATACAGTATAATGTCACAGTAAGACAGTAAGTCATAAATATGAAAGAAATATCAGCAAGGAAGCAGTGTCTCTAACTCCAGTTTGTTTTACAGTTTATTCCAGTAGTGAGGTAGTGCTGGAAACAAGTTGTATGTCTCCTGTCCAGAGTTGGTATGAAGGTCTCTGAACTGTTAAGCATCTTGGCGATTCATGTAGGACACCTTCAACAACCCATTGGGGACTTGATTTGAATCTATCATCAGTAACAGTCTGAACTCAACCAGATATTATATATATTATAATCAACAGTAGAAAAAGCCTTAGGCAGAACTGGAAAGTGGGCATTACAAATAATGAATGCTTTGCATTATAAACCTCTAGGGATTTTCAGTAAAGACAGTGATTTATTCAATACAGGTGAGCAGATGCAACACAGCCAGCAGCAGCAGCAGCAGCAGGATGTTGAAGATGATTGACCATCCATCCATCAATTCATTTTCTTCTGCTTATGATCAGGTCACAGCCAGAAGGCTGACCGAGACTTCCCTCACACCTGCAACATTTTCCAACTCATTCTGAGGGATCCTGAGCCGCTCCCATAGCTCGGAGATGTAATCCCTCCCGTGTGTTATTTGTCTTCCCCAGGGTTTCCTACCAGTTGTACGTGCCTGGAAAACCTCCAGTGGGAGGCATTCTGATTAAATGCCCAAACCGGACAGTGAATGCTAGAGGTCACGGTCCAAGGAGGCCAACAGGACCCCATCATCTGCAACCAGCAGAGAGGCGATCCCGAGACCGCCGAATCTGACGTTCTCCACCCCCTGGATGTGCCTAGATATCCTGTACATGAAAGTCACAAACAGGACCGGTGACAAAGGGCAGCCCTGGTGGGGATTAACACCCACCGGGAACGTGTCTGACTTATTGCCGAGAATACAAAGATAGCGCCCATTGCAACAGGCATTTCATCCAAGACAGTCAAGACAATGTCAAGCGCCTTCAGCATCTCAGGGCGGATCTCATTCACCCCCAGCGCCTTGCCACAGAGGAGCTTTTTGACTACCTTAGTGGCCTCCGCCAAGGATATGGGTGTGACCCCTTCTGAGCCATCGGATGGTTTGCCAGAACTTCCTTGAGGCCAACAGAAAGTCCTTTGCCATGGCCTCCCCGAACTCCTCCCTGCCAGAGTTTTAGCATCCGTGACCACCGCAGCTTCAGCCCTTCTGGCCTGCCGGTACCTCTCAGCTGCTTCAGGAGACCCCTGAGCCAACCAGGCCCAAAAGGCCTCCTTCTTCAGCTTGACGGCTTCCATCACCCTCGGTGTATGACCTTCCGACCACAACTTCTAGTGGCCGCATCTACAATAGAGGCTTTGAACATAGCCCACTCGATTCCATGTCCCCAACCTCCCTTGGGGTGTATGAGAAGGTCTTCTTGAGATGGGAGTTGAAGACCTCCCGGACAAGATCCTCGATCAGACGTTCCCAGTTCACCCTCACTACATGTTTGGACTTGCCAGGTCTTTTCAGCCAGCTCCCCCGCCATTTGATCCAACGCACCACCAGGTGGTGATCAGTTAACAGCTCTGCTCCTCTCTTCACCCGAGTGTCCAAGACATATGGCCACAGATCAGATGATAGGACTACAAAGTCGATCATTGATCTCCAGCCTAAGGTGTTCCGATACCAGGTACTTTTATGAGCCACCTTGTGTTTGTTAAGGTCAAACTGTGGCGAGCACAGAAGTCCAATAGCAAGACACCACTCGGGTTCACATTGGGCAAGACATTCATTCCAATCACTCCCCATTCAATTCTCTGTCATTGCCCAAGTGAGCGTTGAAGTCTCTCAGGAGAACTATGAAGTCGGCAGGCGACGCCCTTTCCAGGACCCCTCCCACCGACTCCAAGAAGGCTAGATTGACCACAAGGGTTATATCTCCTCTTTGCACCCCTTGAACAGCCACCAGGTCATATCTTGCTCCACATCTGAACATCAGGAGACCAATAACCCAATGAACGTAAATAAAAATCAATAAAACTGTGAATCATCATTCCAATTGCATTGAGAAACAGTGTTATTTTTTACTTTCACTAATTCAGCACTCAGATGTTTGAACATCATGGGAAAATATGAGCCGTCACTATAAGCAGTGCTTACATAAGTGCGGTTAACACCCTGACAGGTACAGATGTGAATGGCCATATGCACGCATGTGCTTACGCACTTCCACCCAAACGCACATAAATACAGTATGGAAAATTAGGTGTCATATGTTTGGGTGCATCATACTGGAGTGTATTAATCACTGATTTAAACGGAAAGCTTATGCTGATTTAATCTTACACTACTGATAATATCCAGGTCAAACAGAACTTTGTGTACAGTGGGAATTTCTAAGTTTCAACTCCTCCCGAAAAGATGCTTGCTCAGCAAAAGGACAGGGTAACTTTAGTTTCAGGTTACAGCAATACATTTATCTAATCTTGCTTGCTCAGCAGAAATGATAAGGTTTCTGAGGAAGTCTGTGGTTATCTTTTTAGTCGATAATTAAGTTTGCAATTGCCTGATTTATTTCAAATTTGTACGTTTTTGTTACAGTTACATTGAAACCGACACACAGTTGTTCAGATCCAAAGGTTGAAGTAGGTCACGCACAGGAAACAGACAAAACTCCAATTTTCCTTTTCCGTTCTGCACAAATCTCATGATGCTCATCTGCCCATCCATATATTAGTGGTCATACAACACTCACTTTATTAATGTGAATTTGTGAATGGTTGGGCAGGACGCTGTCACCCTGGTCATGTCATATACATTTCTCTTGGTTTCCTCTTTTCTTTGTGGCCTTATTGAGACATCTCTAACCCACTAGCACAGGCACACACACACACACACACACAATATTATTATTTATGTTTGCATAACAATAACTGTTTGACATAAACAGACAGAGACCTCCAAAGAATTAAACGCTACACACACAAGCTAAAAACACATGCAGTCAAGCAGACGACCGGTGTGAAAGTGAAAGTTGAATGTGGTGAATCTATTTGTAAAGACAGATAGATTTCCTCTAAAGGCGCAAGAACACGATGCAGACACCCAATATGCAGACACAAATGAAGAAAATGTGACACATAAGGTAGAGAAAATGTAAAAACAGAACTACAGTACATGGTGGAGCTCATCTGGTCTGCAAAGTGCAAGGAATCGCAGTAGAGATGATCGTGCAAACAAATCTTTGTCAATATATTATTTCAGTTGGATGAAATTATGTGTTCCACTGTGATTCATGTTCCAATAGGGGACTGCATCAACTGGATATGATATCAGCAGTCAGGTTTCAGGTAATGTGCTGCAGTATTGCTGACAGCAGATTCTGAGGATCGGATAGTGACGGAATCAGAAAGTTTGTAGTAAGGGAGGAAAAGAGAGAACAAAGAGAAACCCTCACCACATCACCTGATCATCCACAAAGTACACAATGTTCTGCTGACTCTTACTCAGTGATCGACCAAGTGATACATGTAAGATGAGATTTGTCTGATTCAGCTTCGGCCCCATTTCGAGGAGACAATCGGGACACAGTGCTGACTGAAGGAAACTGTTAAATCAGAATAAGCAATGCAAGACATATTGCTGACATTTTACATCTATTTTGAGTAAACAATTAACATTAATTTGCTGATATGAAGCCTTGAATGGATCAGCCCATTTTTAACTCACAGGATTATGACTAACATTTTTTATCAAATTAGTTTCAGTAAACAACAATATACCTTGCAAAATAGTAGTTCCATACAGTACAACCCACTCATTTATTTGTCAGTGTACTCTTTTTTACATCTTTGTAATGAATGATGAAACAAGTAATAATTGCAGAGCTTGAAAGACTGAAATTATGTGGTTTGCCTTTTTTTGTTGCAGTGGGTTTTGTGAAACCAGGAAACAACTTGTTACTGATAAATATCTAATGATTTTTTTAATTTTTTAATTTAGCCTTTATTTAACCAGGTCGGTCCCGTTGAGATACAATGACCTCTTTTTCAAGGGAAGCCTGGCCAAGACAGCAGCATAGAAAAATGTCAACAGTCACAAGACACAACAGAAATCACATAACACAGATAAAATACATTAAAAAAAATAAACAAGGCAACAGGACTAACGCTCCGGAATCACACCAAAACAAGAACAAGTGCGATATGAAGCCGCTCCAATTTCTCTCACACGAGTCTTTAAAGTTTCAAGGTTGATGAGCTCCTCTAACTTTAGAGTTTTTTGCAGTGCATTCCAAGCAGCAGGTGCAGCGAACTTAAAACAGTGCTTACCAAATTCAGAGTGAACTTTGGGCATAATTAATAAATAAAGCTCATTGGAACGTAAGCAATAATTGCTCTGGGATTTAAAGATGTAGTTACATAAGTAGTGGGGGAGCAGACCCAAGATAGCTTTATAAATAAAAATATGCCAATGTATAAGGCGGCGTGCTGCCAGAGATGGCCACTCAACTCGAGCATATAAGATGCGGTGAGTGAGGGCTTTACAACCAGTGACAAACCTTGTCACTGTGAAGGCACCATGATACACAGTGTCTAGAGAACGCAAACAGTTTGCTGGGGCATTCATATATAAGAGATCACTGTAATCAAGTACAGGGAGGAAAGTGGTAGCAATCAACTTTTTTCTGGTAAAAAAAGAAAAACAAGATTTGTGACGGAAAAAGAATCCCAGTTTCACTCTTAATTTTTTTACCAGATTTTCTACATGTGGTTTAAAAGAAAGTCGATCATCAATTAGAATGCGGAGATACTTGTAACAGTTCACAAGTTCAATTGCATACCCTTGCAATGACAAAATGCTGGGTGGAGACACAGGCACTTTCCTGCCATTGGAAAGGTTTGGTTTTGGCGGCATTAAAGACAAGTCTTAGTTCAATGAGCTGATTTTCCACAAGGTTAAAAGCAATTTGTAAATTGCCAAGGGCCTCGGCAAGAGTGGTGCCACAACAGTATATAACTGTGTCATCAGCATAAAAATGAAATTTGGCATTTGGGACGTTACTGCCCAATGTATTTACATAAATAACAAACAGAATCGGGCCCAGAACTGAGCCCTGTGGCACACCAGTAGAGACATTTAGCAGTGTGTATGAGCTGCCTTCAAAACAAACACATTGTTTTCTATTAGACAGATAATTATTAAACCAGCCAACAGCCTGCTCAGATAAACCTATATCAAGCAGGCGTTGCTTCAGAATGGAATGATCCACTGTGTCAAAGGCCATAGAAAGGTCAACAAAGAGAGCTGTGCACACTTTCTTTTGATCCAGCCAGTCTATTATATCATTTGTGAGTTTGAGTGAGGCTGTAGTTGTGCTGTGTTGTTTCCTAAAGCCGGATTGATATGGGGAGAGAATGTTGTAAGTATGAAGAAAATCTTTCAACTGATCGTTTACTAGACCTTCAAGGACCTTTGACAGGATGGACAACTTGGAGATGGGTCGATAATTATTAAAGCAAGTAGGGTCCCCCCCTTTCAGAAGGGGAAGGACGTAAGCAACTTTCCAAATTTCAGGAATACAATTCGTGGTGATAGTGAGATTAAAAAGATATTGGAGCGGTTTGGCAATAAAATCGGCTGCTAACTTTAAGAAATATGGTTCCAAGTGATCTGGGCCTGCAGATGTACTAATATCAAGAGAGCAAAGAGCTCTACGGATGTACAGGACTGGTAATATTTCACACATTGCTTTAACAAATCATCAGAATAGTCCATACTTTCATGACACACCAGTTCTGTTAACAGCTGTCTTAAAAACCTCAGAAATTGTCGGTGACATTGGTTTTAACAGCAATTGCTCTGGTCACATCTGTATGCTGGGTTTAACAGCAAGAAATGTGTTGGAACTATATGACTTTATAGCTGACTCAAAATCGCTCTGACATGCACATAAACAATGCCGCAACTGAAATGCCAGAGACTGGGCAGAACCATTTCAAATCCAACTCTAACCACAAAGTCATGAAATCACACATAAATACATAGAGCAGAGAGCATGCTCACACACACATGTCAGAGGGGTTTCCCATAAACTGCTTACTGCTGATTCATATTATTTCAATGTATATATAAAATGTGTACATTTACTTTAATATATAAGACATATCGACTGCTTGAAAGAATCATGACAATCGCTAACAAATTATTTAAATACATTAAAATAATGAATAAAGAATAACATCCTTATATTTATTGAGTAGTATCGAACCCAATTTTTTTTTATTTGTGCAAATTCAATAACCAAATGTTCCGTAGATTATAACATGTTGCATGTCTGGTGTTACTTGGATTACGCAATTTACAGAATTCATTGAAACCATCATATCTTAAGGAGCTTGTAGTACCATATTGGCCCACTAGAGAGCTGTGCTCACTAAATGCGGGGCTACTTGTGGTTCCTGTGGTGCCAGAGCATTCAGTTATCAAGCTCCTCTTTTATGGAACCAGCTTCCACTTTCAGTCCGGGAGGCAGACACAGTCACCTCATTTAAGAGTAGACTTAAGACTTTCCTCTTTGATAGTGCGTATATGTTTGCCCTGGTCCAGCCCCTAGATATGCTAGTATAGGCGTATAGGCTGGTGGAGGACGTTTTAGGATACACTGAGCTCCTATCTCTCCATTGCACATTACAAACTCTGCTTCCTCCCCAGAGTCTTTGTGACTTCACATATCATAGGGTCCATTGGACCTGGCTGTGTCTGATGCCTCCTGCCTGGTGGGCCGGCCTACATGGCCCTGCTGATGCGCCCCGCCCCTCTATCTCCTTCGGTTTCATGGATTGTGGAGGTCTGGATCGTGGTCCATGCCTACTACTAATTATTCATACATTTCTGTCATATTCATTGAATGTGTTGTAACTCTGTAATGCTGTTCATCTGTACACATGACATCTATTGCTTGTGTCCATCCGGGGAGAGGAATTGTCCTCTGTTGCTCTCCTGAAGGTTTCTTCCCTTTTTTCCCTGGGAGTTTTTCCTGATCCGATGTGAGGTCCTGGGACAGGGATGTTGTATGTGTATAGATTGTAAAGCCCACTGAGGCAAATTTGTAATTTGTGATTTTGGTCTATACAAAATAAACTATATATTAAAGTATATATTAAAATGTGTATTGTGTATACATGTAAAGTTGTTTGATTTGTTTGTATTTAACGCTAAAATAATTTGAACTTGGACCATGACAAATTGTCCTGAAGTGTATTTGCACAAATTGTGAAGTCCTCATCGTGCAGAGATAAAAATCTGGATTAATTTCCCCGGCTACAGTTTAAAATACCAATGTTGTGTAAATTGGCTCACACAAAGTGGCAGGAAAAGGATAAATGGGCATTCCATTCATGAGAAAAAGTACAAAAGGGAAAAAACCCTTACGCTGCCACTAAGAGTCCCAAAACACTTCTCCTTTTATAAATATATATATGTATACAGTATATACATATACACAACCCTCACCAAAGAGAAAGAATACCAAGAAATAAAAAAGCAAAGTGAGTATCACATGGCTTCATTATTGTCAGTCGTATTATACATGTCTGACAATATATTATTGCGTCATCAAACATAAAGAACAACTTAATATAATTTCCAACTGACAATCACTATTTCCTGTTATTGTAAATGTAATGATTAACATTTGTTGCAATTTGAAACACAATTTTTTTTGCACTTAACAATCTATTGTGATTTTGATTAATATAATATATATATATATATATATATATATATATATATAAATATGGGGGTGATATTGTAATAAAAGTCAAATGGAACATTACAATAAAATAACAATAATAGTAATAAGTATCAATATTATTATTGATAGTACGATTGTAGTATTATTACTGTGTATGTCTGCAATACAATAATATTAAAAACGTGAAAATAGAATGTAAAAATGTATTAATTATAGCATTATCAAAATGGCAATGCTATTCAAGATATATCGATACTACCAGCCAATGATATGGGAGGAGTAGCCCATAGTGCAAGATTCTGAGAAAAATAAATGTCCCGCCCGCCTGTATGAACATATTTAACCTCTTGTCTTCCAGTCAGTCTCCTCCCTCAGGTATACTTTGGCTATAAATTAAATGTATGCACCCCTTCTCTTATGAGCTCTTCAGGAAGATTATACCAAGAACATTTCACCTCTCGGAAGTCAGAAAACTGCTCCTACGTCCAGTTGAGCAAGTAGCATCTTCACTCCTGAGGGCCCGCTCTTCTCTTCTCTCCCTCCAGAAGATCCATCAGCTCGTCAACCAGCATGACTCTTTGGTCCCACCTCCTGTCCACCCTGGTCCTCTTGTCTTTCTTCAGCAGTGCCTGGTGCAGTCCCATGTGCAACAACCAGTGCTGTCGTTTCGTGGAAGTCTTCCCTGTCAGGCTAAAGAAGCTCAGAGAGGACTATTCACAGATCAGAGATTTCTTTGTGAGTAAAAACACATTTGCTTTGAAAGTACCTTGAAGCAGAACCATTTGAATTGATCTCTGCCGCCCATGTGGCCGTGTAGTCCTGTTAGTCTCCAAGTGATGCTGCCCTTTCTCACCTGCGGCTGCTGCTGACATTGACACTGACTCTTTTTGTATTCTATTTTTTTTTTTTACAGGAAGCAAACGATGACTTGGACACAGCGCTGCTGGACCAGAGCGTCGAGGACTCTTTTAAAGTAAGTTTCCCTTTGACGGTCCTTCATTATGCTAGAAATATGATGCTTCTCAAGTATAATCAGAAAATAAACACAGCCTAAAATGCCCGACAAGAGGAGCATTGTAAACACCAGGACTGGCGATAGAACATCACGTAACCGGGCTGGCGCTTTCCTCCGTCCTTCAGAGCCCGTTTGCCTGCCACGCCATGAACAGCATACTGGACTTTTATCTGTACACGGTTTTGCCGACAGCCATGGCTGGAGTGACTGAAGACACTAGGGACTTACAGCCTTACATGGAGTCTATACAGCAGATCTTCGACGAGCTCAAGACTGATGTCACCAAGTGTGTGAGTAGCTGCACGTGTTACTCCTACAGGAGATTAAGATGTAAACACGCACCGAGTGCGCGCTGCCAAAAGTTCCGATGTAGGCTACAGGTAGTGAGGAACAGAATTTAAATGGACTTCCAAGTTTAAAGCGTTTAGGCAAACATTATATATATAACATACCTGACGTATATAAAAATTATTTTTTATTATTATTGCTGTGTATGATACTGAAAAGTTGCATGTGGGAACGTTGTACACGTATTTCTATTCACAAAAAAAAACAAGTTGGCGTAATTGGCAGACAGGAGTCTATATGTCTTATGTGTACAGATTGTAAAGCCCTCTGAGGCAAATGTGTCATTTGTGATTTTGGACTATACGAAATTAATTGAATTCCATTCCATGTCTGCCACAGCCAAAAGCATTAAAACCACCTTTCTGTCTAAAAACGCCAAAATATTCCCAGGATTGTGCAAATGACTGACCATGACAGAAAGGGGAAGAATGGCTCACACGGGTCATGATATTTCATTAGTCAGTGATTCTTTAACTGCAGCGGCTTGCATAACTGTGCATCCTCCAGTTCTCCAGGGAAAGAGAAGGCCTGGCATGCTACTTACCAGTAGTAAATAAAATAAAAACACTATTCTCACCTAAATCTATTTTTGTGCTTCTGGGTGGGGGGTCGAATTCAGGAAATAGTTGTGTCTAATGTTGGCAGCCCCTAACATAATCTTTCTATTGTTCCCTTTAGAGACGTTACTTCTCCTGCAGGAAACAGTTTGACATCAACAATCTAAACTCTACTTACAATCAGGTGAGTGTCGACATTTCATCTTTAATTGGAAAAATGTTGGGGTTCATTTTTAAAAACAATGTATGTGTGTGCTTCCTGCATTTTGACAATTTTAAACAGAACTATGTGTTTGTCCACAGATGGAAAGTAAAGGTCCATATAAGGCTATGGGCGAGCTGGATCTGCTGTTTAACTACATTGAAACATATCTGGCTTCTAAAAGGCACAGAAACCTAGTGGCCACTCATTGAAGACTGGCTGACCCTCATCAAATGTGACCCTGTTCATCGCAGGAAAAAGAACACAGCCTTAAATACCTACACTCTTTTGCATTCAATCTGTTATTTTCACTGGTATGAGTGTTGCTAGATGTTTTTGCAGTCTGCTGAACTGATGTCTTAGTTATTCTGAGACTTCTGTTTTTGTCCCGGGGACAAGCTTATGTTTTAAGACCATATTGAGTTCTACACATATAAAGTTACAAGCAAAACTGTCGCTTATGAAGCTGTGATATTTATTTTTATCATATATAATATGTATTGTTGTATTTATGATGACTAATATCGTATTGTTGCAGATGAATAAATGACTTGTTGATAATGAATGACCCTTGATTTTATTTGACAAGATACATTTGCCAGTCCTTAGGAATGGGTAAATGGTAGAGCACTGAAAACATCACACCCTGCCGTTCTGCAGTTTATCTGTGGTCAACCACTAGAGTGTAAACTCCTCAGGCTGATTCACTAACCTCAAACGTGACCCATATACATCACTTACCAGCAGCAACACTGCTGTATTTTAATTTACCGAAACTGTAACTAGCCAGTCTCACCCTCATGGCGCACACGAGTGCACAGACACACACACACACATAAAAAGAGAAGTAAAACACAGGGTGAAAGAGCAGCTCTGCATTTAAAATTTTTGCTTTTTTATGTGCTATGTCAGCTATTTCAGAGGGTCTCATCCATGAGCTGTACCACAATACATGTATACCTGAGCAATACAATATTGTCAAAAGACTGTGCACGAAAACATGGCCCTTTAAAAAAATATTTTAATGTACGCACATGTAAGACTTGACTCAGGCCTCTTCATTGAAACTACTTTAATGACATTATTATCCGTCACTTGCTTTCTCAACGTGGGATGAACTGAAAAGTATCCTTCCAACAATGACAGTTTACCATATTCAAAGAAAACCAGTGTTTACATGTGAATCGCTTTCTGTTAACATGCTGGTTGAGATCATATCTGCCTGTTAGTAATGACTGTTTGTCTGTACAGAGAGCAATGGTTTTGGGGAAAGTTGAGAAAAAAGGAGATCAGTTGGGCTGTTCCACACTGCAGGGCCTTTGATGCAAAATACTGAACCACTGTTATGAATGAACATGATTAACGGTCAAACATTTACTTTCGATATCAATCTTCGAGATCTTTCGATGGCTCCATCATGGCCCAGTGCTTTCCTCTGAACACTTAAGATATACCAAATCAACGGAGGCATACTTCAAAAGACTCAAGATGGAACTCATTGTCAGGAACTATACAAAGATGATGTATTCAATAAATCTAAATCTTCAAATGCAAATCATAAAAAAGCAAGGCCCTTCTCATCATTCTTAATATTTTCTTTTGACCCTCCCTCAACTAAATACCCAATATCTCAAAACAAATCTAGATATTTATGGCAAATACGAAATGGAGAAAGAAATGGACCAATTCTATTTCTGACAAAGAGCTGCTGAATTAGTTTACCCATAACAAATACAATATATCATTCTATAGAGGGGAGAGACTTAACATTTCAACAAGAGCATAGGGCAACATATTGTTATACAGTCTCCTAAAGGGCTTTCATAATAATCAACTCATTTCTTCACATGAAAAGAGACAGGAATAGTTACATTTAAATGATTTGTTCATGTGCATAACTCATTTTTTTAGAAGACAATGAAGAATGTGTTATAATCAGCAAAAAACAACCGTAGACAAAAATCAAATCAAAGCAACCACAACATGTGCCCAGAGCTGTACTTGACAGTAAAAACAATCGGATTCCCAGCACATGAGAAAGATAAGCAACTGTTGTAAAACTGACTACGAAACTGCTTTCCATTTGATCATGTCTGAAAACCTACGACTCACTGTGGGTTTCTTGCCTAGAGGTAATGTGTAACATATCACGATTGCGACCTTGCCTTGGGCAGGTCAAACAGCTCCGCTGAGAGGATGTTTGTGTGTGAGAATCAGGATGGCGACGCCACTTCAAAGAACTACGAGCCGTCTCTAACCACCTCAGCTGAGAAGTCAACATCCCTCACACTTCTAAAAGAGTGTATGTACACACATGACACTGAGGGCAACACACTGAGACTTTATTATGCATCACCTGTTATCACATTCTTGAACAAATTAATGTTATCCAACTTTCCTTCAATGATGGAAATCCTGACTAAACTGATGATGGCGGCTTAGTGATTACTTCAGAAGCAACATGGACTGTACGCACATCTAACCTCCCTGAGTTTTATACCACGTATCATTTCCAACCAGTCAGTTAACAAAATGGTTACGGGTTAAGGCCCCTTAAGTGAAGTGTGTGCTGGGTGGGTGGCATGAGGTGTGTGTCTGTAGTACGTGGGGTAAAGGGGGAGAATCTCTGCAGGATTACCATCTGTCATGAGGGACTCCCCTCAAGACCCATTTACCCCCTTTCTCACTTACCTGAGAGAGGGAGAGATGACTGTCGGTTTCGTCACACTCAAAGCTGGAAGCTGAGTGTCTACGGCTGCCTTGCACCAGAAGAGAAATAGGCTTATGCATTAGCCGGAAACTGCTCTAAACACCCCGGTGTTGACAAATGTCTGTTGACTCAGTGCCACCACTGTTTTGCTATGCAAAAGCATGTATTCCAGGAGTAACTCATGCTAGCAAGTGTTAATTTCCAAATTTAAGACTATTTTAGGAAAAACTTATTTGCTGTTGTCATTCATGTTATTCATCCATTTTACGTATCCATCCATTCGATGCAGAAATGGAGATAAGAGGGCAGGTTTGTGTTTGTGTGTTTTTTTAATCCAAAACTGAAGCAGACAAAAGTACGGCAGGTGGAGTTTAACAGACTGAATGACAGACAATTCTGTGCTTCCACTACAAAAAAAGGTGTTGGACAAAAAAAGAGAGGAACATCGTCAAACATTCAATGAACATTTTTACAGTGAGAGATTTGTAGGTGCCATGTGACAAGTAATGTGGGTGTGATTTTACAAAGTGAAGTGTACCAAACTGACAAAATTAACACAATCATTTCCCATGATCCCATGTGAGCTGGAAGCGTACTATTGCGTTAAAAAAAACATTAAAACATTAAAGAGAAACCGACCATCACACCCTGTTTGAGTGCGACGACAGCTTGCTGGTGGTGTTGTCAGAGTTTCTGCTTTGGGACGAGGAGCAGCTCTCAAGTACTTTCTACTTCTATTAATCCTCCTGGAAGTGTGGAGGAGAAATGTTGGCGAACACTGGCATGTCACCAAAGTCACACTGAGCCTCCTCACAGTTGAGCTGGTGCAACCAATAGTAACAAAATTATCTTTTCAGAGAGACCTTCAGAGCTTGCCCAATCCGTCTGAACCATGTATTCCATAGCAGAGTGTATGCTACTTTTTACATAAACACAAATCAACGTATATTGTTGCACGACATCTCTCCCAACACATTTGCAAACAAAAATCAATGCTAAGGAAAAGGTCCTAGCAGTACTTCAAGCTGACAAACACATCTGCATAGCATTAACCGGAAATATAATCTGGCAATGTTACAAATTGGAAAGCATAACATTGGTAAAAGCCTGAACCAAATGGTAGGTAGGGGTTAAAAGTAATTTGCTGCTTTAGCAACACTCAGTAAGGCCTATGCTAATATGTTCATAAAATCCATGAAAAAATACAGTATCGGTTGGCTCCTACTCTCCTATGAGTTACATGCGGGAGAAAGGTCAAGCCAGTTTCTGCTCTTGAACGTGTGGTGTCCTTCTCTGCCCTATAAACTATGTACCTGAAAAACAAGGGTAGATTAAGGTAGGAGAGAGGGGCCACAAGAGAGGTGCTCTGTCAGAATGGCACATGGTCCTTGTGAGTGCATAGGCATTTCGTTCGACATTCAATAAGACACACTGAACCTGACAGACTCCCACTTTACCAGCTAAATCCAACAGTCAGGGACAGAGTCCTTACATTCCACTTGTCAGTTCAAAATACATCTGCTTACTTTGCATGTAAGTAAAAGAAAACTTCCCTTGCTTTTATTTTTGGGATTTAGCCATTTGTTTTAACATTCACAGGTTTGGGGCTGGAGCTAGAAAGGGGCTGTGGGATGAAGATAGAACTACTGCTAATGCTAAAGCTTTATGTCCTATTCCAACATTCAAGCCCCTCCGAGTACACAACCTGATATTAGGGAAAGGAGGGGAGCGAGATCTCACCGATTCCAACTCCTCTCCTCCTCTATTCATAATCTCTTCACTGGTGTAAAAACACAGATAAACATCCTCTCTGCCAGAGCAGAGTGGTGGGTTTGTTAAAATGGTAGAGTAATAAAAACAAAGACTCCTACAAAACATTAGAATTTGCCATGAAAAATAAAACACTGAGAAAACACATGCAACGCGACTCACGTGTCGACAAATTATTGCTTCCTTTTTACAACCTGTGTCTGTATGTGCATGCATGTGAGCAACTCTCAGTGGGCAGCAGACTGTGGGTCTGGCATGGGGTGGCTGGCTTTCTTCCTCCTTTTCGTTAGCAGGGGATTGGTCGAGTCCTCAATGGTCTTGATCTTGATTTGCTCGTAGTCGACCCTCATTGTTGCCAAGGCACTGGTCATTTCCTCCTGAAACACGACGAAAAGAGGCTCATTAGGCCACTTGCTTTGCACAACTATCCAACACTAACAAACACATCATAGGGACATTTCGGATACAATTCTTTTATTTATAAAACTATTTAATATTAAAGAACTTGAGCATAACTGATACAAAGAGAAAAATATATCCAACCTTAACATCCTCCCATGCGTCCTTCTCCTCCTTTAGTACCCGGCTAGTGTGAAGTGGGGTCTGGGGAACCTCCATCGATTGCTTTAAAAAGTCAAACAGAAACATATTTGAATCTTAATTGTGTTGAGATGCTAGCAATCAAGTTGAAAAGATGGTAAGAAAGTGAGATAGAAATAAGAAACGATAGAGCATGTGCTTACATTAATCCACGGATGATTCATGAACTCGGTTATGGTCATCCTTTGCGTTGGCTCAGTCTTAAGGAGGGTCCGAATCAGTTGTTTTGCTGAAAACACAATTATTATTTACATAATTAATAAAGAAAGGAATTAAGAGGGACAAGTCTTGCACAGGGTCAAGTAACACTGTATTTTAAAACCCCAAAATAAAAAACAAAACAATAGGAGCGCTCAGATCAAGCAACCACCAATAGTAATCAGCCAATATTTGATATAAAAGGCCTATTTAATGACACAAAACGTGTCCGACAATTTCTCTACAGCTCGTCAATTCATGAGACTCTCATCCCTTGATTTTAATACTTACTATACAATGTTGTTGAGAATAGTTTAATAAATAATGTTACACGATAAAAAAAAAGTCTTCAAATCTGTCCTGTAAATCTGCCAATACTGCTTCCAGTAATCTAACATTGGCCCCAAAATCCTGATTGGAGCACCCTTTCAAATAGTGCATACAATTACAATACAATCACATATGGACTAATATTATGAAAACACAGGTAGAGGCCCTTGGCCGAGTATGATGGGGCAAAACAAGACTTATTTACTTTTATTATATTAGGATTGACTGGCATGATTAATAAAAAGGTAAGAGTTTGACCTACTTTATATACTTAATAATTAGACTATATACTATGTAATAATACATCATAGTTAATTAGTTGATCTATATTTTGTATTCAGAATCTGTAAAGTAGCCTAACTAGTAACCAAGTCAAACGTGCAATATTTCCCTCTGAGCTGTGATGGAATATAAGTATAAAGTTACATACATATATAATATTCAAGTAAAGTACCTCAAAATTGTACTGCAATTTGTGTAGCCCAAATGTACTTTGTTACATTACACCACTGCTAAAAAAAGATCAAGGACTTTCATAGATATAGCCTCTTATTTCTGCTTTTAAAGTGCACCAGAATGAAGCATTAAAATGTACAAGATTGTCTTCTGGGGAAACATGCACAAGTCTACCCTCGATAGTCTCAACATTTTTTGTGGAAACATCCACACACCAATCCGTTAGGAGATATTGGGTTGGTATATACCAAATACTCACGTTTGCTTCTCTTTTCTTTCAACTAGTTCTGCATTACTCAAGAAATCAGACTTCACTTTCAATTGTAGTGAATGTGACTGATTGAAATAGGAGTGAAACACTTGCATCAGTTTCTATTTCATGATCAGAAAGTTAAGACCAAAAGCCCAGCTTGTTTGTCACATTTAGGTTGGATGATTTTTAAAGAATGCCTGCAAAAGCTTGTGACTTTCTTTTTATCAAGACCAATAAACATTACTTTTGAGAGATACATTTCTGCATAAACAAAATAATCCTTCACATAATTTGGTTTTCAGTTTTAGGAAGGAGGCCAAGTCTCAAAAGTTAACATATTAAACACAATACTTCTAGTGGCTATATACTGTACATAAACAAAGTGTATGTATGTTGCCTGACCTTCCTCTGATACATCAGACCATTCAGGGTTTGGAAACTCATATTGGCCCATCCTGATCCTCTTCTTCATCCCAGGAGAAATGGCTAGACCATGGTTAGAATAAAAAGGAGGGTATCCACACAACCTGTTGGTTTAAAATACAACTATTAGTTAAAGCACCAAGAAAACAATCCTATGTGATGAAGGGTTCAGAGATATTGCAAAAACGGACTTACAGGATATACATAATGACACCCAATGACCACATGTCACATGACTTGTCATATTTCTCTGGGCCAAGAACTTCTGGAGCTGCAGACAGAAAAAGGAAGGAGAAAGAAGGGATAGAAGGGCAGAGAAATGTAATCTCTATCACTTTTAACGGTTTATTAATAAGTGATTGAGTGGAGAAAATGAGTGCAAACAGAAACCAATCCTTACCAACATAGTAGGGTGTGTAGCATGGAGTAGCTAAAGAGTTGTGTGAAGTGGTCTCCTTGGCAAAGCCAAAATCTGTGAGTTTGAGCAGGGCGTTGGGCTTCTTCGAGGAATACAGTAAATTTTCTGGCTGCAGGGAAGCAGGACAGAAAAAAACAAACAAGAGTGGTCTTTAGTTACTGCAGCTATGGAAGTCATCCTTTTAAACTCCTCCTTAATTTCTCTAAAAACAAGAGCAAGGAAATTCCTTTAAGCAGTGTGATAATGCAAAGTTGTGATACAAACCTTGACGTCTCTGTGTGCAATGTTGATTGCATGCAGGAACTGAATGGCCTCTCCTATGCTTTTCATGATGTCAGATGCCTCTACAGAAAAGAGAAAGACAGCTCTTTCAACAGAGATTAAAAGTGACTTTGATGGCTGCATTAACTAGCAGACACACTGGCCATATATCTCAACACTATGCCTGTAGCAGCAAATGTAAAAGACATCAATAAGGGTTGCATGATGTTGTCAATCGTAATCATGAACTTCCTATTTATGCGTCAGTATGTGCAATGTTTATATGTTGGAGTGGATACAGTCGGATGTCTAAACCATGTGTGCTATGCAATCATATAATGATGTACAGCAGTATTGTAAGAAATGCTCCGATTGTTTCAAGTCACCATACGTTTATTACCTCTCTCTGTGAAGGCCTGATCACCTCTGTCCTGGATTCGACTAAAAAGCTCACCACCATCCATGCTGCAAAAAAAAAAAAAAGAAAAAAGAAAAGTGTAGTGAAGTTGAAGTCAGGATCTGGTTTTGAGGGCTGTGTAATATCTTATAACTAGGGCTGGGCACATTAACACGTTAAGGCTCAAAAGTAATTGGACAATTGTCTTACAAACGGTTTGCTAGCCAGGTGTGGCCTGTTTCCTCATTATTTCATGACAAATTAAAGTATTCAAAATGTTAAATGTGCATTTGGTAGCTGGTCCAGGACATTCTCAGCATGAGGACCAAAGAGCTGGCAATGCAAGTGAAGAATGCCATTAGAAAACTGACAAACTACACAAATCTATCAGGCAGATATCAGAAACATTAGGATTGATCAAATCAATAGTTTGATATATTCTTAAACATAAGGACTGGCAAGCTCACCAACACCAAAACACCAGGAAGACATGTAAAGTAGATGTAGCAAAATGATTTCCTTGGTGAAGAAAAAACCCTTCATAACATGAATACTGTGGTCAATAATACTCTGGAGGTAGTAGGCGTGTCATTGTCAAAGTCTACATTCAAGAGATGCCTTCATGAATCTAAATACAGAGTTTACAACAAGGTGCAAACCACTGGTAACACTGAAGAACAGGAAGGCCAGAATAGACTTTGCCAGAAAACATCTGAATAAGCCTGATCAGTTTTAGATGAAGGTTCTTTGGAAGAAGAAACTAAGATTAACTTGTACCAGAATGATGGGAAGAGAAAAGTATAGAGAAGGAAAGGAATGTCTCCTGATCAAAAGCAAACAACATCATCTGGTTAACATGGAGGCGGTGCTACGTCATGGTCTTGTATGGCTGCCAATGGAATTGGGTCACTGGTGTTCATTGATGATGTCACAAATGATATAAGTAGTAGGATGAGTTTTGAGGTGTTTAGGGCTATACTATCTACTCAGATTCAGCCAAATACCACAAAACTGATTGGATGGTGCTTCTCGGTACAGACAGATAATGACCCAAAACATACTGAACAGCCCAAGAGCTTCTCAAGTCAAAGAAAATAAATAATCTTTACACTTGATCTCAACCCAAGTGAGCATGCTTTTCATTTACTTAACATAAAACGGAATGCAGAAAGACCCACAGCCCTGCTAAACCACAGCACACTTCTTTCCCAAAATCTATCACTTACATTTAGAAGTTGACAAACTGACAGCATCTCCATCCATCGTATTTTTGAATCAACATATTTCAATGTGAGAAACCTCCAGCAATGAGGCAAACATTTTTTTTCTTATGAGGCATAAAGATAGAGGGGAACTTGAGGTATCTTGCCCCCACCATGTGTTTCTAAAAATGTCAAGTGGTGATTTGTGAATTCTCAGCAGAACAGATACTTATTGCATATACTAAATACTGAGAGCGCACATCTTACACCATCAAAGCAGAAACCGTGTTACACCCTTACAGTTTCAGTCTACATTCTTCACATCACATGGACTGTGTGAAGACACCAAGCCAGGAGCAACAATAAGATGTACTCGCTGATATCGGTATCATAACCACTTTGAGAAAAAGAAAATACAGCAGTTTTTCTTCCAAAAACAGTACAACTTCTAAATACTTTGACTTGTTATGCCCGTCTGTGGCTCTCAGACCCAAGCCCATTTGAAGACATAAATCTTTAAAAGCTGGTCACAAAATATACTTTCTGTAAAAAAACAAAAAAAGGCAAAACAATGTACTATAGCGGGGCATAGTAGTTTTTAGCAATAATAAGAGTGAATGAGGTACTTGTTGGGGACTACTTTATGATACAAATGTGGTATGCTATTGAGAATTTGAGTCTCAAGTATTTATGCAATTGACAATTAAATACAATGCCCATTTTCATCAGAATGAAGGACCATCACCGAATTTCCTTAATTATCAAGAGGATGACATAATGACCCTTTACACAATATGGGAGAATAATTTAACAGCAGTATATAGATCATCAGACTGACTCAATTTCTGAAGCGTCAGAAGACAAGACTGAGTCGCTAGATCTCACAAGCTTCTTGTGTGTGATATTCGAGGAAATATTTTAGTTTCACCAGAATAACTACTTTTCTTTCTTGCCATTTCATGCTGATCATTTCTTCAGCAAAATTAGTCATCACCTGCAGCATTTTTGCATGTCAGAGTGTCGGTAGACAGGACCACTACATCCGCACTGAAGAGTAACCACAGACCTAATTATTGCACGTGTGACAAGTTGATGGGGGGTTTGGTGGTTTTAAAGTGTTGCAAGATGGAAATACAAAAAGGCACCGAACTCATTTAGAAGAAATGGGCCATTTGTTACTAAGATCATACAGATTTACGATAATTGGCCTGAAGGTGGATACGTTCTGAATGGCCACGGGCAATGAACAGGCAGCACGCCCTGACGATGCTGTAAGCAGCGACACCGGGAGCCAAGCTATAGGCATGAGCACCAAACGTTTTTTTGCCAAAGACAATTTCAGGTTAAAGGAAACCTTTAAAAAATAGAAATAAAAAAAAATAGATCCTTCAATGCATTGCGATTCTCTCCTGAAAGATTGTGTAATTGGAAATTTAAAACTAAATTCTCAACATTATGATCACCTGTAATGGATATTCGATACCCGGCTGTCCGTTTCTTACAGCCGCCCCTGAATGCAAAGACTTAAAACAAACATGTCTTGTTTACATTATAAACTTGGCTAAATACTAGAGGAGATTTGGTGAGGGTGGCTGAGCTTGACCAGCCAAATATGGATACAATTCAACCGGCGCCTAAAAGTTAACGTATAGAAAGAAGTAGTTGGCCTTTTCTTACACCGAAGTCATAAAGGGTGAAGCAAATCACAAAGTATATTGCAGCTTTTATATTTGCTCCCCTACTCAGACATTGAGAACCAGGGCTTTTGCATTATGTTGAACCCTTTTGGAAGTTTTTAATGGACCCAACAATACTCACTCTCAAACAAAATCAAAGCCAAAGTCTTGGAATCACTGTGGAAAATGGGTAGGATAGAAGTAACACTATGTGATACATCCATTGCCAAAGAATCTTGTATTCTATGTATCGTTTCACCACGTTTCAGAGGAAACATTTTGTATGAGAGCTGGTACAGAATACATATTGTGAATGACCTATTTGTGAAAAGGGGCAGATTTATATTTTGAGTGATTAAAAATGTCTGTGTTGTTACTATAAGGATGCTGTTACAGAGACAATTGTATTTATTTTCTTGTTGGTTCAATTTGCAATGCTGGGAAATATGTTGGCAACATTTTTTATTTTGTTACCAATATTGATTTTATAAAAGATAATTGAAGTAAATTCATATGATTTCCTAATAATGATGAATCCATAATCGCATCGTAGTCCTCTAAATTGAAATCAGATTGAAATCAAATTATAAAAAGGTACCCAGAGATTCCCACTCTTAATTGAAGGTGGACAAAAACAAGCCATCATTACAGTGTGGTACCATCTCACTTATAAACCAGCGCAGAAACACTGATATCATTTTTTTATACCAGAAATAGGTTGAGTACATGAGTTTTTATTATATATATTATAATACACTAATACACATATCATTTAAAAATGTTTGGTCCAGTACTTTTCACATGCAAATCACCAAAAACACTGCTCAGATAAAGAAAAGCTTAACCCTCAAGCCTCTGCTATATTAAACACATTTCACTTTAATTAATCTCCATTAAATGTTTGCTTTGATTTTTGTCAAAAGACCTACCAGAGATGGAACACTAATTATGCGTGTGCGAGCAGCATGCTGTCAATTCTGATACCTAGGATTAATAACTGTATATCTCAGTGTGGAAGTGACCGGAAATCATTAATTAATGTGTAATGCATCAGGCTTGAATTAAAGATTGCTTACATAACTTTGTAACAAATAAATACATAGATATAAATGTACTGACTTGTTATTTATCAAAATAAAATGGTATCCAATACCAAATCAGGTCAGTCACCAACATCCAATTCAGCTATATGATCGGTATTAGTGCATCTCTATGACAAACCCAAATCTATCTGCTGAAAATGCACTCAAAAGGCGGGCAATAATGATAATTTTATTCACCACTACACAAGGCTAGGTATTTTAGTGTGTATCACACCAAGACTGTGCACTCACCACTCCATGACAATAAGCAGACACTTCCTGCCCTGATAGAGGTTTTCATAGACATCAATGATGCGCACAATGTTGGCACAGGGAGAAGCCCTCCAGTGCAGCTCCACTTCCCTACGGGCCTTGGCACAATCCTGCAGCATCTGGACAGAAGGTCAGAGACAAGGAGGGTGAGGCCAGTAAACATCAAGTATAAACAGGTGAATTATAAAATATACTACAAGTTACCACAACTGTTTAAATGCCCATTTGCTTCACATAACAATTACTGAAGTGTGACAAAGTACGTGTCCACATAAAGCCAATTGCGGACAAACTAGATGCCACCAATATATCATATCAGTAGTAAACATAAAAGACAGAAGTACACTGCTGCCATCAGCTGGCAGCATGTTGAACATGTATTAGTTTTTTCCAATCCAGTCTTGTGTTAATGTAGCAGCCTCTTTGTGTGTCCCCTTGTCAGCACACCATTCAACAATTTCAGCAATGTTGTATCATAATAAATGTATTTATTTATTCATTGCTGCTACATTATATATACACCCAACAGGAAAATGTACTACTAATCGGCACCCTACAGCAGGAAGTCCAGCTAGAAGTTTAGTTGCAGAGAAATATTTCTGAAACACTTAAGACATTCAGCATGCTGCTCAAGGACACTCAGGAACCCTGGAGTTACCTGGCATGAGTCAAGTCCTTATGGTCTGGTGTAATGAAATTCATTGTTAAAAAACAAGACTAGAACTTTCCTACTTGCACTGATTGTAATTTTGTGTGGGTATATTGTTTGTTTTTTTGCCCCTGGAACACATTATATTAATCACCAATATTGACAAATGTAATGTCTTTATTCTAAGTAAGAGGTATGATAATTTAATGTACATTTTATTTAAAGATTATTAAAAGTAGTAATTAGGGTCCTCGGGACGACATAGTATGCATAACGCCACCTAATGGCAACAGGAAGTTACATGTTTTCTACTTTTATACCCTTATCCTCACAGATTAATCACATCCCTCCCAAAATGTATCAGAATAGACTTAAGACCTTGATAATGCTTCCCTGTGAAGATTTTAGCAATACGTTGAAGGGTGGAGAGTTGGAGCATCGGCAGATTTGATCCTTCGCCGTGACCGAATAAACCAATGTAACATGCTCGAAGCGTAACTAAACTTAGCACATACATTTAAAGTCAAAGATGTAATTACCCGATATGTTTTAATGCTTCAGAATGGCAATATGGCTCGATAGCGCCCCCTACAAATATTAATTTAAGCAGCCCCAGCACTACGTTTCACCTACATTTATGAAACTTGGTAGGCATATGTTAAACATGTAAACTGAAAAGAAAGTCTCTTGGGACCATGCTCTAAATCATAGGTCACTAACTGGCGGACCGCGGTCCGTGTTCGGACCCAAAAGCAGTCCCATCCGGACCACCAGCCAAAACAGAAGGTTGTGATTTAAAACCTGACAGCTTTTATTTTTACCCCGCAGCGCGGCACGGCGCAGCTTTTGCTGTCTTTACGGTAGTGGTTTAGTGGATGAGGAAACGCACAGACCAATTTGATGAGAGTTAAGCCATCCTACGTGATACCATTGAGCCAATCAAATCTATTAATTCTCGGTGGTAAACATTACGTCTCTCAACAGACAGCGCAGACAGATGAGAAAGTTAGAGGCTTTAGACACATGAAGACAGTAGAAAGAAAAAGAAAGATAGTGATACATGTCGAAAACAAAAAGGGAGAAACAGACGACTGCGCCGGAGAAAGTCCCTATTTTTCTGAAGTTAAGCACTTTATTTGAACATGCACAATTTTCACTTTGTATTTATTTTATTTTAAAATGCAGCACTACTTTTATTTAGTTCATGAGAGAACATTATACATATCTGTTGTCACACATATGTCCAGTTCTATGTTACGTGATAATAAATATTGTTAAAAGTGTTTTAATCATACTGAACTCATTTGATTTGACAGGTATTGATTACATGTAGATGTTGATACAATTACCAGGCTACTTAAATATATATATCACACTAAATAGTTAGACATTATGATCTTTTGGACCTATGCTTCAAGAAAATGTCTCTAACTGGACCTAATTTTAGTTGAATACCCCTGCTCTAAATGGTCCCGGAAGTCAGCCATTTGGATATTTGTGTGATTTTTGTGTATTTCTTGCCACTATACGTTACTGAACTCCTGATGAAGGGAATTTATCAGATCTCCTTCAAATGTATTATGTTGATGCATGTTGTCTCGAGCCATACAGTGGATACAGCAAGTGGTGGACTGTCTGCAATGTATAATTTCCAGCATCGCTCCATGCAGGGAAAAACTCATAGAAGCTTACTCCGACGGTCGCAGACATTCTCGACTGCGTGAGCTGCCGTCCAGCCAATATCTCTGACGTGCGAGGAGGAACGAGGACCCGCACATCGCTGCTTGCAGCTTTAATTGGTTTAGTTTATTTGGTGACATGCACTTTTTGTTGGAATGCTGCCTACAAATAGGTAACCTAATAGTTTCCCCTTTTATTTCATGACAAAACTAAATGAGCAAATATACAATGCTCATAACTGAAGAAATGATATACACAACACCAGCTGTCAATGTGTGAGGTGTAAATAATAAAAGTCTCAACATGATCTGTGGTCAGAGTCTGAAATAATTTCAACAATCTGTCACTAGCAATAACACAGCCATGGCAACTTTTTTGAAAATGTACGTAACAAAACTAGGATGCACAATAATGCTCATGTTAATGAAAGAAAGCATGTCGTATTACTAAATACGAGTTATTCAAATTGAGTACTACCCCTTGTTAACAGAAGTACTGACTCTGCACAGAGTCATACATGATGACCTTGCCAGTTAACACAGCAAATGGCACAGACACCATCACAAGAAAGCTATCTGCATCGTTTACAGTACAACAAGTTTTTCAGTCAAACGTAGGCCTGAACTATTATGCATCCGGCAGGAAAAAAGAAAGGTATAAATAAACTCACGGTAGATTTTTACAGTACCTCACATAATAAGTTAGGAGGCAATTTAATGTTAAACTAGAAAGTTATGAGTAATTGTATAAATGAAATTTATAAAATCTTGCTAAAAAACTAATTGAACTCACTAAGCTGTCTGCATCCGTGCAAAAGTGCGCTTAGTGTAGTAGTTCTAAACACCCCCACACCCACCCACACACACAGCTAGTGTCTGTATATAGATTTAACTATACAACATAATACCACAAGTAAAACCCTCAAATATCCTTGTCAGTCAATGTAAAGAATTCAGCCTGGGAGCTCTGACAATGTACCATCGCCGCTCTATCGTGTGCTGTATTACATTCCAACACTGCCCACAGTCACAACACAACAGTGGGCTTCGTTCCAGCAGACAATGAGTACCGGTGCAGCCATAGAATCCAGACTGCTGACCGCTAATCATTTGTAAAGACAAACAATTCAAAGCCATCAATCAGAATTATTATTATTATTATTATTTTTTTTAAATCGAAAGAATACTGGCTAGTGGTTCTCAACCTTTTTTCAGTTATATACACCCTGTGGAAATTGTACCCCTTAACCAGCGCAAAGCATTTTAGGTTGAACAAAATATGTAATACACAGCATTGTGCCATCATTGTCTGATTAAATATAGAATATATCAAATTCAGTTTATGAACTTACACTGAATATTTATTAAACAACTTTTTTGAATTGATGCTAAATATTTTTTTAAATATCACGTACCCCCTTTTTATAGGAAAACTATATGATGGTGGTCAAATAAAAAACTCGATGACCTAATAAGTTTATTGGTACCAACCAAGTCATGCTAGCTTGTCGACAAGGACTTAAACGCTCAAAATGTATGGAACATTTTTGGAAAGGGAGAAAGTGGCATGGTCATTTTCAAAGGGGTCTTTCACCTCAAGATATCAGAATGAAAATAGCTTTGATGGATACCCACAGTGTTTCGGGGAAAATTTAAGAGTTTTCCATGCTGTACAAAATGTGTTGTTTTGCCTAATTTACCAACAGTGTATTTACATCCTTACAGAATTGCAGAAATTGTATATGACTGAAAAGTTGAGACCCTTGTTTATCCAATGAGCCCAATTGTACTAATGTGTGATGATGTCGCCCATTAGTGACCATTTCAAGTAAGTAAGACCTTTTTTTTCTTATTTTACACTTGATGTCACCATTACCTTTTGTGACCCCTATGGTAATTACTGCCTTCTGAAACTTTAACCACAAACTAGAGACCTAGGGCATTCAGGGGATGGCTTGAATGTATATTATCGATAAGGGGATTTCTGAGCACTTTCCAGAACAGAAAGTCACCATCCAATAACCAAAAAGTGTTATTCTTACAGAAATCTCCACCACGGCATGAATTTGTCTATGGTGTTCCTTAAGGTCTTGGTGTCTTCATGTGGTATTATGGATGAATTTCTTTATACATTCTCAAATTGTAAAAGGTTGCTAAATTTAGCAACACATCTGTGCAACAAATAACGTGAGCATGGGAATGGCAATCATTTACTTCCATCATAATGTTCATTAAAAAAAAACTAAAAAATACATTTTTAGTTAGAATTTACTGCAGGTAGCACTGTGATTGGGGCTGACTTTCTTGCTGAAAGTTTTGTTTGAGCTGAGGGCTGAAATGTCCCGACAGTCAGCTGATTAACAGCAGTCATTTTATTGAAAAACACCAAATTCATATTGTCCTTTTGATAACGTCCATGTTGTTTTGTGACAATTAACTTTTAGTAAGTTTGCAACACAGACTGTGTGCACCCTTCACATGACTATAAAAATATAAAAAATGTATGTTATCACTGGTCTTTGAAGCCTTTCCTCAATGATAATGTTGCTGTTATTCAAAACATGACATGAGGTTTTCCTGTATTGGTATCTTTAGGGGAGAAGCATAGGTTTGAGGGGTAAGTGACCAAACAATAAAATTTAAAAAACTGACTGTTACTGAGAGGAGTTAGTATGACGTAGTTTGTATTGCTCTACTTTCTCTCAACAGCACAGTTCAACCACACTTTGGGATGGGACAGAACAAACAAGGGTGGGTTTGCATCACAACAGAGTGAAAAATGCCCCAAGACACATGACCCTTCAGACACAAAACATCAGGCAAAGGACAGAATTGTTGCACGGTGATCTTTGTTTCCTTCCTACTTCCACCCTCTATAATGCCTTCAAATGCCAAAATGTTTTTATTAAATTATGTTGACAATAAAAAACTGTGCCACACAATCATGCTGTATTGTAGATGTGAATCCGTTAATAGACACACTATATAGTTTTACGACTGGGACACAGATCTATTTACTCTGAGTTATAAAAGTTTTAACTGAAGGAATGAACAGCATTTCCAGCAATGATATAATCTTTAATTCTAAAATAGTCATATTACAGTAGAAATAGCTTGATTACATATTTTGCCAGTTAACTGTTGGTGTGGCTACGACACTGATGTAGAAAGAAAATTAACCTTGCCAATCATGCTAAAAATCTAAAGCAATGCACGACATTAAGTTGATTTCACTTGTTTGATGATTGATGTGCAACTTGTTGTTAGTATCATAGAAGCTGAACGTTTGATTGTAGTGACTGAGGTTGAAAATGTGTAACTGTTTTAGCTGAACAGATCATTGTACCATTTAGTTTAGCAACATATGTTTAACTCCTCATTATCACTTTTATATAATATACTGTACATTTACATTGGCAAACAAGTACGGGCATGAATAGAATGGTTTAACTAAAAACAGAGGCTTGGTCATATAGATATAACGTTAACATTGGGGTCGGCTGTAGCTCATGGGGAGAGTGGTCGTCCCGCAACCACAGGGTACCCGGCTCGATCCCCGCATAGTTGCATGTCGAAGTGTCCTTGAGCAAGACACTGAACCCCCAGTTGATCCCTGGGCGCTTCACTGCAGCCCACTGCTCTGTAATGATTAAGGATGGGTCAAATGAAGAGAAGAATTCCCCAAAACACTGTGGGATCAATAAAGTGTAGATTACAAATGTTTTATTAAATTATTAATTCAATAATAGCATACTATTGTCACAAATTTGGAATTTAGCCGCTGTGATCCCTTGTCACTGAAAATTCCATTGTTGACATGAGTAAGAAGTAGACAGACGTGCAATTTCATGTGTTGCTTACATTTTCATTTCACATGCCAGCAAGGAGCTTCACCAAAAGGGCATACAGGTCAGGCTATCCGCTCAAGATCCCCCCCACCTTTCATTTCAGTTGGACTGGCTAACTATTAGTGTTGCTGTGTTGGGAGCTATTTTGTGATGGAGACTTTTTCAAATCTTTTTAAGAGAAGTTGTAAAAATATTACAAGAATGGAACAAGCAGTTGCTGTTGTCTCTATCCCCGTCTAGCCTTAGAACAGTATCACAGATCCAAACATGGCTCATCTTGTTTTGCACTTAAAAACTATGAGCACAATGTCTAACATTCTAGACAGACAACAACCTAATGAATTTTAAATAAATACATATTTTTTTGTTTCAAAGTATTGTACTACCTTATATAAATTCCCTGCCTACCTGCATCTGGAATCCAAACAAAGTTAACAGCAACACATTGGGTCCATGTGGGGGCAGGTAGCCAGGTGGACTCTCTACCATCTGAGCATGAGGGTCCTCTATATAGGGGACCCTTATATATTATTTGATATCGTACAATTAATGAGTAATTAAAAATGTATTAAACATTTTATTTAAATTTTTTACAGAAAAATCAGGGATTCAATAATACATCATCCACTTGTACATGCTCTAAACACAACTAACAATAAAGAAACAATTACAAAAGTAATATATAAATTAATTTGCACAAAAAAAAGCAGTTTCCTTACCGATTCCATATTCCTAGCAAGTCTCTCTACCCCAATATATCAACGACTTATGGGGTCATAAGTACTAGCAACACAAATCACATTATCACTTTACAGACAGCAAAATATGCTTACCTTGTGATTACAAGAAGCAAAAGCATTTGTCTGCTAAATCCACACTGATATGCTGGCAGGATATCCTGTGTCTCACACTTAAATAATTCCTGAGGGCTGCAAGGATTAGAAAAGAACCATGGGGGAAGGAAAAGAAAATACCAGATCTCGTCTGAATTGTTTTTTAAATGAATATTTTAATTTATTTTCTGCTTTACTTTATTAGTCAACCTTTGCTGAGAGACTTATCACATATTGTACTATGATTTAATATAGATTTAAACAGGCTGCTGCATCATTCCAAAATATTATTTTGCTTTTTTAATTTGTGCTGTGTGCCAATCTTATTTAATAATAACAACCAATAACATATAGACTGATATTTACATATCTCAACAAAAGCTCACAATTATTATTGTTATTATAACACCAAGATTATTCAAATAGACCTTGTGGTTGCTTAGATCCATTCGTTTTAGTTTGGGTATGCAATTTTCAAGCAGAGGCCTAAAAAATAGGTTTGTATTTTAAAGGTTAACATCTCCATGTATAAGAAGATGGGTATTACTTTTCAAATGTCTTATTGCAAATCGGGTTTCTTTGACTCGTTAATTTAAGGCCACAAATCAACTCACTTACAATAAGTATTGTCTGTTTTGAATTGGCTTTCAATTACAACATTATAGCTTCCACATTGTTGCTAGCCTACATAACATTGTTACCCTGGTGTCTAACTATCATTGCTCTGATGCTCAACTGTCTAGAAGGAACTAAATGATAGATATACATGTCCTAGAAACAAGAATCATGGCCGAAACTAACATTAGAACATCTAATTATAGCAGACTTCCCTCCACAAATGACTTACACTGTCTCCCTAACACATGCGCATTTGTATAAGCCCAAAGGAACAAACATGTTTGTGTGCCAATAGGATATGATTGGGTTAAAGACATCTGCTTTGCCTCACAGGACCATCAGATACCCATGTGTGTGCACACTAGAATTAATAATGTATTGAGTGTTTGTTTGTAATGCATAAACAACTGCACTGTTTTATGGCGTTACAAAAGGGAACTATTTTATGTCGCGTCAGACTGAAGGTGACGTTGATTTTACATACATGTAGACACATCGCTAAAGTTGGCGTGATTTCATATAAAAACAATTCAAAGACAAGAGTGGACAAAAATAGGCCTGAATTAACCCACGGCAACAAAATATGTGATCTACACAAGTTTAAAACGGTTCGACTTTCATTAAAAGTTTTTCTGTATAAAACGTTATACGATTCCTCTTTAAGAGACTATAAAGTAATTGAGTCCCTGATAAGTTTGTCTTAGCTGGCACTACACAGTCCAGCTGTCGATCGTGCCACTTCCACAAATTTGTTTCACATTCATTTTAAAACACACCTTTAACAGACAAAATACTAATGTTGCTTGTTGATTTGCTTGCAACTGCTCCATGTTTTGAAGATATCACAAGTCAGATTAAAGCTCTACCAGTTCTGCGAGTAATGGTCATTTTACCTCAAGAAAAGATAGCTAGCTAGCTTGGAGATGAGTATTTTTAGCCAGCAGGTGTCCTTGTACACAACACATTCATAAAAATTTTTAAAAAAGTAGTATCTGACGAGGGTGAGGAAGTGAGAGAGTATGACATATTGTATGTGTGTGTGGTTTAAGAGTATGTTTTCAGAACGACTACATAAAACTAGAGGTGCCATATAGAACAGTGGCCAGGTACCTAATTACTGATCCCAGCCAAGACAGTTTGACAAATGAACCCCCACACAACTTTAATAGATCATTTTAAAATACGTCCGTTGTTGTACTAAAACCAATACATATAACATGTTAATTATTGAGCTTTAGAGTTGCTGATGCTGATGGTTGCTAGTGCTTTTTAAAGGCTTCCCGTTTCTACATGTCTTTATGCTAAGCTAACCAGCTGCTGGCTCAGCTAAATATTTACCATACAGATATTAAAGTGATATTCATCTCCTCTCATCTAACCAGGGAATTAAAATGACCACTTGCCACCTGTCAAACACAGAGTAAATATTTTCATTAGCACGCAAGTTAAAATTACAGGTCACCTGCAAACATTGTCAGCGTTTACTTTCACAAAAAATGTATTTATTTCAGAAGTGGCAGGAAAAAAAAGGTTAGTGGCCAGTAGAAAAGTTCAGTGATCTGACAGTGACAGATGAGAACAAAGTGGAAATAAAGCAAATAGGCTTATGTCCCCATTCCTTGATTGTAAAAACGTGTCCCTTTGTCTTTTCCATTATGTTAGAATTGAAAGACACTACTATTAAAACAAACAGCCCAAAAAATAAATTAGGGGCTCAACATCAAATAAAGCTATGGCAATTTTAAATTAGAAAATTGGGACTTGCTTGTTCTTCAATGCACCAAAAAGAAAATTGCCTTCAAATGAGTATTTTATGTATTTCGGTTAATATTCATAGAAGAGCAAAAGAGTGCACGTGTAGCATGCTGAATGAACGAACTCTGGAACCGAGAAAACATTCACTTCCCTTTACCGTGAACACCATTCAGCACTATTCAACCATTCCTCTTCCTCCTTATTAGGAACGGAGATATAAGGAGAACAAAATACAAACACAAAGAATAGTTGGTGGAGAATAAATTCAGTATCAATTATAAAAATAAAGGCCAATGTCTGTTGGAAGTATTCACAACCATTCATAAAGAAGTGCAGTTTGTTACAGTAGTAAATAATGCTGCATCAGCTTGGAAATTACTATGCATCATATTCAAATTATAGTTCCATCTATCACAACTGCAATACAACATCCCTCCAAATATCCTTCCGCAGGGATGGAAAAAGAGAAACAAGTTAGAGCGTGGGGGTTGGTGGATATTGCACCCAATCAAGGTTGATATAATTTGCAAACTAGTAAATCATATTATGTTCCAAGGAGCTTACAACGGTGAGATAAATGTTAACCAAAGGGGCTTTTACTTTGGGGCTAATCTGTTTGTTTGTGACAAATGTCAAGCAATTAGTTTCACAATAATTTGAGACTAGAAATAAATTATGGTATTGAGGGATCGGTCATAGTTTTACAATTACAATGCCAAACAATACGGACTTCAACACTGCAATTCAGATCCCTTCCCTGATAACTGAGTTAAAGCCAGTATGTACTAACCATAAGAACTCCACTGGACATGGGGAACAAAAGCCAAAGCAATTTTTCCAAAACAAGGCATAAAAAGTGCTAATAAAAGTGGAATAGTGAGTAGGTACAATGAACAAAATGTGTCTTAGAGATATAAGTCTATTCAGGTCCTGGAGTAGTCCAAAAGAAAATGTCAGAAATCTAAACCCATTTATCAAGAAAAAGTTTCCATTTGAACTGGCAAATGTTCTCAGTTCCTTTTTTCTTAACCATCCCTAAGCAGGTGTGTTTACTTCTACATCTTTCCAGATTTCAGGAAGAGCAACGACTCCCAAAATGTGGCCAAAACATTTAGTCAGTCATTCTGTCTCGGATTACATCACCTTAACATCACCCACACATTTCACTGAGTTCCTTTCCAGATGGGGCATAACTTGGCTTAAAGACTAGAATTTATTTTTCAAAACTTCTTGTCAGCCATCACTGCAACTTGTGGTTTTATTGTAAGCGAACATCCCTGCAACCTCTTGGTCTAAAACTGAAACATACAATACAAAAGCCAAACTAAGTTTAGAACCGGTCATACAATTCAGACATGTGAAGTAAAGAAAAATGACTGAATTCCCAGCAGTCAATATATTTAGAAATAGAAAAATAGTCCCTATGGTTGTTTTTCTCTTTTAGAGATGTGCTTGCATTAAACACTTTTGTACCATGCCATCTTTTTTGTCTTTCTCGCCAAAAAAACCAAAATACTATGCGTGAACCGCCATAACATTCCTTTTAGGTCAAGGCATCAATTTGCTGCAAGCCCTGCTAAAATATTTTTTTATGAATTTTACCTTCATGTGTTTTTCCTTTATCTAATCCATATCAGTTTAAAATAAAGCAGGGAGTTGTCCATAAGCCTTGATTGCACATATTCTATTAGTTTTCTTATTTGTTGTCTATTTTTAATATACTATTTAATTTAACACAAGAAACCAGCCAACATTATTTTCTTTGCGAGGTTGTTGGAATTACATTAATTCCAACAACCAATTGTATTCATTGTGATGTTTGTCCCCATAGTAGCCATTACACAGGAGAATTATTTTTGAACCACTGCTGACCTTTTCTAATGATAACCACAACCTCATGAAACTTTATAACCACAAATACAGAGACCTAGCATATTCAGAGGATGTATGGCTTTCCTTGGTATATTGACACAAAGGGGGTTTCTGTGCAGTTTCCATGAGTTATGAAACTGAAGTGATCACCAAAATGGCCATTCTATACTTCGATCATAATGTTTCACAATTTATTTCAATTCTTCCTTAATTAATATTATTTCTGATTTACGACAATTTGATACACAATGGTAAGCTGCATCTGCCATCTCCCTCTAAATATCCCATCACCCCCTAAAAAAGACAAAAATGGGTCAACGGTGCTCTCTAAAAGGTTAATCTTTTGTTCTCCAAGCACATATTCATGTCAACACAAACTTGCCTTGTAGTACCAAATTATTTATCTTTTTTTTGTATGTGTTGCGTTTCATGTTGATTAGTTGTGTTCCTAAATGTTGTGCTGGTGCTCCTTAAATTTGTATTGAGGATCACCAGTGCTCCTAGTGGACAAGTTATTCTGGAGCCCTGTATGCTTTAAGAGAGTAAAAGCAAGAGACAAATAATTGTATGTAATACATAAGAAATGAACCTGCTCCGAGCTCAAACATTTTCATAACTAAATGGCCGAATGTATTCTCCAACTTCCTCAAGCCAACAATTGATTTGCACAAAGATTGACAGCCTCCACATTTACAACAAGGGTTGCATAAAAAACAAATGCAGTGTTGTCTGGCAAAAACATTGACCATATAACACCTCTCAACTTTTGCTGCAAAAAAAAATAAAAATGCAACGTCATCCAGTAACACAGTGCATATTCAAATAGAATGCCTTGTAATGTGAACTGCATAATTGTATTATTTACCACATAAACATCAAGACAAAAATGATTGCCCAATATACAAATGGTGATCCAAAAGTTGTAAAATTGTGTTGTCTAAATATATAATTCAAACAGATCAGTGATTGCTCTCAATAACTTGGTTTCTTGTGTGCATAGAAATGTAGTCACTGTAAGATGATACCTGCAGATGCCTGACAGCCTTAAGAGAGTGCGTGTGTGTGGCAGGACAAAGACCAATCAACACAGAAGGGCAAATAGCTTTGTCTCTAACAAAACAAAGTCAAAAGGTATTGATTCTCTGCAACAGGTTATATCTGTCAAATATATGCATATGTAGGACTTCCAAGACTTTAGCGTCTCAATTTTTCTTCCACAGTGTCTCTCCAACAAACACTTTCAGGAGTTACAAATTATTCAGCTGCACTGTGTGCACAAAACTTGATTCAAGAGACAGGTACAAGTTTTACAAGGGAATGTCACCCTGGGCCATTGTGTTAACCAAATAGTGCACACAATTTAAGAAAAATATTTAGTAATTCTCATGTAGATCTAATACATTGTGGCATATCCCTGCTGCTTCCCTCTCATGATGGGATTTGTGTTTTTTTATTGTATCTTTCCTCTTTTGCTCTAAACTTTAGTTAAGCATAGATTTTAAAATAAATCTTAGCTAACAAGATCAAGACTACATATTTAGTTGCACAAATACTGAGCACATAACTTTGTACACAGCTTTGCGCTACAATAGTTAGTAACACAATGGTTTATAGCAAGAATGAATTTTGTATAACATGTAACAGTTAGCAGCACCTACTTCTGATTTATTTTGAAACCATTTTTCTAGTTTTTATTATTTAGAAAGATTACACAATTTATGAAATATCAATTGCGATCACAATGTGGGCTTCTCACAATTTGAAAAAATGAACATGATCGAAGAAGATAGACATTTAAAATGTGTGTACCGCTCATAGAAAACTGCATCAAGGGCCTAAACTAACAGCCCAACCAGACGTCGATCAAGATGTTTGGAGAGCAGCCGTGCCGCCGCACATGCACCCTACAGCTGCTCTAAAAGTGCATAAGATCAATGCATTTAACTTAAAAATGTGACCTAGAGAATATTGGGTGAATATTCCTGCATTTATTCATATTGCAATAGTTATATTGCAGAACAAATGAAAATTGGAATGTCAGCTCCTTTCAGGTGCAATATATATATGTCCATCTGAAACTATAACATGTCACAATTAATAAACATCTTCACCAACTGTCACTTTCTACAGACTTATGCATTAATACTGTTTCTTACTATGTAAATACAATTTGAAGATTAGCCGCAGCCTTGTAAAAAGATACTTTACAACGGATTGTGTAACGTGACTTCCTATGTTTAATACTAATTGTTCATGGCCTACAGTATACCAAAAACATACGTCACAACACACCACGACATGACATCAAACAGGGTTGAGCAAGACCGTGTGTGTGTGTCATGTTTAATATACACATGCACTCGAGACCAAAACACTGTGACACAATTATTTAGACTGAATTTCAGTTTGAGTCACCCCACAGGATGTTCCCAGGCTGCGATTTATTTTGTGCAGTACCTATTCGGAATAATGTTATACTACGATTCCTTCTAATAATAATAAGAACAGGAAATAACTGAATTGACCTGCAGCTTCAGTGGGTCCTGTTTCAGTGACCCATGTGTAGGTAGATGTTGTGATGTTTGTCCTTTATACAATTACATTTATTTTGTATAGCCCAAAATCAAATTACAAATTTGCCTTGGAGGGCTTTACAATCTGAACACATATGACATCATCTTTCCCGTGACCTCACATCAGTTCAGGAAAAACTCCCCCCAAAAAAACCTTTGACGGGGAGAAAAAAGCAATCATTATTAATCATTGACCTATATAGAAAGTGATCTCTAGATGTAGTTCCTGACACTGCAGAGTCACTTTACAGACCGCCCTAAGCTTTTTCTAATTTATAGGACACAGGAGAATGCCCAAGTTTAAATCCAGAGACCAATCAGAGGGCTGAAACTACCCACAAATATATGCTTATCACTGTCTTATCTCATCACACTAAATGGTGAATGATTTCGCAAAACAATTACATTTGCACAGGTCGAGAAATTGCGTGTTGTATCATATAGCCTGTCCAGCAATGTGCTCTGGACTCCACTGTTCACAACACTCAACATGTGTTATGGTTCCCCATAACACATGTTGAGTGTTGTGAACAGTGGAGCACATCACTGCTGAGATGGCAGGGTACCCGTTATAAATTAATAAAATGTTCACATATAAAATATTCCAGTATCTTTGTCTGCACATGAAAAATGAGAACCCCGTTTATCCTATATAAAGGTATTTCAATCACAGATCACCTGATGAGTGATTAGCAAATCTCTGGTTGATTCTTTTTTGTAATCATGGCCAGTGATAATACAAATTAAAAAGATGGGTAGAACAATACTATCACGACCAACACAAGGCCTTTAATCATCACGAAGAAACTTTATCTGCAATTTATTTTCTTAGCTAATATATTTCACAGTCGGCCTATAAAGCGTCAACAAATGTCAATCACATTTTCCAGGAACTGTCTGTGATGTCTTCAGGTTGCTTGTTGTGTGCAACCAACACAAATGGTAAAAGGAGGTAATTTCATTCAATTGAATCAATCAACATTGTTGCCGATTAATCTTCTTCTGTCAATTAACTTGACAAATAATTGACAAATCTTTCCAGGTATTTGTTTTAGTTATATATTTGTGTGGACCTCAAATTAGAATAAAACAATCACCATTAGAACACAAAACCTCCAGTAGAAAAACTCTAAAAACTGGAGTTTCTTTCAGGGAATCCAAATCTCCTAGCTATACCTTAGTTATACATAGACTTCACATTCTTGCTTTAAGGCCAGTTTATTTCCCAAAGTGTAGCCTACCTTCAGCGCGTACTTGTCTCCAGTCTTCTTCTGGAAGATCTCAAGCACCTTGCCATTAATGCCCAGCCCCAGCACCTGGCTGGTTACCTTGTAGTCATCGGTTATGGCGTTCTTCTTGATCTGTAAGGAGGGTCTCGCGTATAAGGGGAGAAACTGGCCCGTTGGGTTCTGCTGCCCCGACGGGTTGGGGAACAGTGGCTGGTTCTGGGAGTTGGACAGCATGCTCCTGGTTTGGACTGAGAGACGAAACGGCGCCACCTCTCAACAACACTCGTGTCTTGTTCCTTCTTCCTGGGTTAGCTGGCCTCTGACTAAATGGTGTAACGTTGTCAGCCAGCACGAAAAAAACTGGCAGAAGTTGGGACGTTACAGGTCGACAAAAAGTAACTTGGTTAGCCGATTAAATGCTAAGTTAACTAGCTGTTAGCATGCTAGCTTGATCCTATTCTTGACCTATGATTCTCGGCTAACAACTCAGCTATCGGTTAGCTTATCCATCTCCGGTGGTTTCCGCCGTCCACCGGTTCCTCAAACAGCACTTCGGGAACTTTTCCAAAACGTCCCATAAATCGTCTAAAAGCCTGGGTTTCAAAATTACGTAACGTAAAAGCTCGCGAGAGAAGTTAAAACAAGACTAACACTCAACGAAAGACAGACAACAGCGGGGAAACTTCGACACCAGTAACACGCCAAACACACTTCACTTTCAGACGGACAGACACCCAGCCGGAGCAGGTTTTACTGCTGACGTCATGGACGTTTTTTTCTTCTTCTGCGCTTAAAGGAGAAGTACGACAGAGGAAGCGACTGGTTGTTTATATAATATACATAACCAGACAGACGGGGGCGTAAAGCACAAGCGAAGACACGGTTTAAAGTATGACCTGATTACTGTAATGCAGCCAAAAGTAACCATCACATGTTCATTATTTTTTAATTTTGTTCGTGTTTAAATTAAATTAAATTCCCCACATGGGTCACCGAGGCCAGCAGATTATCTTTGTTGCTCTGAAGAGACCCACTAAAGAGACCCAGATGTGTTGATAGTAAAAGAGAGACGGACAGAAATAGACCCCGCAATGTTTGACCAGAGTCCTAAAGGTTATCTCAAGGTTAGAGAGCTATGGTGTTTTCCAGCCTGCTTTTCTTAATTCAAACTGAATTCACTCATGTAAGCCTATATGTATATCGGATATTCTACTCTTTTTCTTTTGTTTTTCGGCTTTATTGCTGACAGCCCAAAAGGTAAGACTCTCCAAAGTCAACACAAATAGTGTCCTTAAAACACGGTAAAATCATTAATGTTGTTAATCTGATATACCATGTTGTATACCCTTATACCCTCAAACTCTTGTTTAACTCTCCAACATAAGGGTCTGTGTTATTGTGTCTTTTTCAAATCCATTTCAGCAAATAAAATAAAATCCCTGAACCATTTGTATATATATGTTTTGACATTGCAACACGCCATGTTTCGCCGACATCTTTTAAAGATTTTTTTAGAATGTAAACTTCCCCAGATTGTTCACACCACCAATATCACCAGGAAAACAACATTGGCATGAATTTAGTAGCTTAGGCCCTGACCTTTAGTAAATTAGGTAATTCAATCAAGCTACTTTAACACATGTTGCCTCAGATATAAAGCCTAAAAGGCCTCAACATTGTTCCATGAACAAAGCGATCTATTAGCCATTCAGCCTTTAAGCATACCATCACTCTAAATTTAAATTGATTTAAATGAAATGTCTGTTAGCAAATATTAATAAAGAAGATATTTTGAGAAAATTACTTGCCAATTGACTATAGTAATTTATGTGACGCTTGCTCAATAGTTAGATTGTGAAGACAGTGAAAAAGCCCAAACTTGAACGATGGCCGTACATTTCTTGAACCCAACATCAGATATGAAACAAACAGCATTTCACTTTGTCACAGGCCAACAACATTCAGCTTAATTCATATGTTTGCCTAAGTGCTGTCATTTAAAGTTAAATTGTGTATAAAATCAACCGATTGTATTATCTCGCATAAAAAGGAACCATTGATAGTGAATAAACACCCTGACTCCTAGAAGATCAAAGTAAATATTTTTTTATATTTTCTAATTCAACTTTAAATTTGCCTTTGTAAGAGGGATATCAGAGTCAAATTAAATTATACAATATCATTTAAACCATAATACTGCAGTAATAACCAACATCTCAAACAGTTTTACTTCCAGTTTTACGTCCATTTTAATCATATCGTATTTAACATTGATATGCCAACATATAAGATATTCTGTGTTGTGATTTAATTTACAATGTCTCTGCCTCTACGTGTATGTATTGGACTCTTTGGCTGTGGGCCATCTGGAGTTTAAATGCAGCACTTCCTGTAACCACTAGATGGCAGACCAATCAAAGCTTTTATTAGAACCAAATCCCTGCACTGAATGATAGCAGTGCTCAACTGAGTATTTGCAATGAAAGTGTTTTCAAACCTGCAAAAAGCAGATACAAAGGGTTTGCCATGCAACAATACAGTGTGGTTCACATAATCAAAATTGTTATTTTTAAGTATACAAAAGTAGGGCACTGTATTATTATTGACCATTTGTTTGACAATTGAATTGTCCTCTGGGAAAACAGGCAAAACACTTCAATCTCAATCAAATGGTGACACAGATGTGAAAATACTCTCAGGCCTGAGGAACATGTGTTGATCAGAGTTCACTGCCTTGATGGTTTAAAGAATCCATTGTTGAAAAGCCTTAGTATGTTGGACAAGAACACAGTTGAGAACTGTAGACTGTATATCTGAAAAATGTCTGCAAACCTAATTTCTCAACAATGCATATGCTTTGGTTTCTTTTGCTGTCAGCTAAGCAATTAACTCATCTGACTTCTTTTTATGTGTATTGACCTTCATCACATTGGCTTGCTCAAAGGCCTTCAGATCAGCTACAGTATTATTTGACACCATTGTAGGACAAGAACATTTTTAGAGAATTCACAGAACAAACAGAATACCACAGTAAACACTTGTCTTGCGTAGAGGCCAAGACGAGGCTCCTCAACTCCGCTTCCCGGTACACACTAACGCTTTTCTCACTACTTCCAGACTGCTATATCCTTTTAAATGTAATCTCGAAAAGTATTTTAAATGCCATTAATATGTGAATCTTAGATGTATGTTTGTTTAAAAATATATAAGAGAACAAATATCAGAAATCTTTTCAAATGTGGTGTAATTAAATCCACACAATACTGTCAAAGTGACAAAAAGAACAAGCATCAGTGATAACCAATCAAAGTATCTTCATTTTTGTTTTATTTGACATCCATGTGACATTTAATACTGAAGTGTCTATTGAGACTAGGGACATATTATGTCGCAATGACAGTTATTTTCTGCCAAATGAAGAGAGGCCAAGTAAAAATGTAATCTTGACCAGGTTTATTTTGAAGGGGTACAGCAATTTAGTAATGCACTTCCATAAAGTTCACCGACTCGAAAGCATCCCATTTACAAATAGAATGGCCAACATTGATGCAGTAAAGGGAGAGATATTCTGACCAAAAATGTGGGATATTAAAAATTCCCCCATTGCAATTCGTCTATAACCCCAAGTCAAGATAACCCTGACAACAACTTCAGCAGTTGTGAAAATGGTGGACTGCTCCTTTCACAAATGTTATGTATGATTGCTGAGTTGACTCTCAAGAAGAGTCTGAGATTGTTCAAAAGGGTCCCTGAAATACTACATGTTGCTTGGCAGCTAGAAGACAAATAATCTGGTCTATAATGTCTTTGATCCATAACAATACAGAGCTTGCTTCTTCCACTCAAATAATATATATTATGTAGACATAAATTGAGATGATCCGGTAATAATGAATCAATGACTGATGTAAGGGTGCCTGCCTGAAGGTTCATGGATAATAAATTCCTTGATTTACAGTGTACATTTGATAAGATAATGCACTATAAGGATACTTTATAAGATTCCTAAATTCCCAAGTAACACTGTCCTTATGAGTAGTCTACACTTTGATATATTTCACTGTTTATTCACAAGTTATGTTTGAGAAGCACAAATGGATCCCTTATATATACACAAGGCACACCCTTTAAAATACCTATGCACATGTACACACATACATAATATGTACCTTCTCTTGCACGCACACACAGACACACACACACACACACACACACACACACAGGCTATGTGAAAGAGGAGTCTGAAATTGGTAACTGTTGCCTGAGCTGAGCTTTGACAGCTTTGTGCTGATGAATTAACTCAAGAGTTACGGTTACTTATGCAAGTTCACTTATAGCTGCTCCCCAGACAGTCTGTTCATTTCAGTGTTCTCCCTGGGGAAAGCTTCATTGCCCCAACCATTACTCTCTTCTTTATTTACTATTAAAGAGACCAGAATGCTCAAATCAGCCTGAACATATAAGATTTCTGTCCATAACTGATGGGCTGGGCTGGGCTGTGCGTTCGTGTGCCACAGTTTGCCCTGGTGTACAAGGATCAGGTATGCGAGGCCTCTGGCACAGAGCTGCAAAATCTGGCGTGCTGACATTTTCCTTTTCTCCACTGCTTCCCAGAATGCTCCCCTGACACACTCTCTTATTTCACAGCACTTCTTTTAACTTCCTGACAGGAAGCAAATCTCAGGGGCAGGAGGTGCATCTCCCTTCGTCTTTACCTCTCCTCCCTCTGTTCTTCATTAGTGTGCGAAAGTCAGAGCAACTTTGGATCAGTTATTTCAGGCTGGCCAGAACTCATCTTTGTCAGAATAATCCTCCATCGCCACCCAGGGCTGAAACCCTATCCAGCTCTTGATATAGACCCATGGTCAGCACTGGCTCCGATACAGGATTCTAGCACCTGAACACTCGCAAGCCTCCTATCATTGGACCTGTTGAACCTACTCACCCCTCCAATGCACGCAGACATAAACACTGCCTCATGAACCCCTTGTATGATCTCTCACGCCCTCTTTTCTCTTTTCTTTTTGTCTCTCCATCTCTCTCTAATTGCTATGTAAAGCAGAGAGGACCCACATTTACACATGATCTCATTTTAACCCTGCTTTATCTGCATCCTTCTACCACTGCAATGCATTTGTTTACACCTGGCCTGTCTTAACTGAACCCTAATAGAGACTCTGGTGAAGCTAGGACTAGAAACTAGAAACTTTACCTATCAGTCTGTATGTCTGTCAGCCTGTTTGCTTGTCAGTCTATTTGCATCGTGATTCTCAACCAGCCTAGTTCACCTCAGTGAAGCATGATAAAACTCTTTGAGGACGGGAGATTGGTTTCCCTGTTCTGGTTGCATTGGAGACGGATGCACGGTTCCTCAGAGACTATACAGCTCTTAAGGGCAGCGGCTGACTAAGCTCTGTCTTCCTCTATTCGTGTACCTCTATATTCCCTTCGTTTTCATATTCACACACATACACCAGTCTTGCGATGGAACAATACTTAGTGTGCAAAGTAATTTCCAATCTCAGCTCTGCAGCATAGGCCTCTGAAAGTGGAAGTATTGTGTGTGTGTGTGTGTGTGTGTGTGTGTGTGTGTGTGTGTGTATGTATGTGTGTGGGTGTGGGTGTGCTTCAAGAGTCTACTGATTATATTTTATTTATAGCTCATATATATTTAAGTATAACTGCAATAGTGGTTCATTATTCTCATGGAACACTATTGCCTGCAAGTCAATTACACAAGAACAAACTCTCAATCAGGAGAGACAAGTTAAATGAAGAAAACATAATTGTTTATTATTAACAGATGATATGTGATGATAAAGTCTTGACAGAGTCTTTGACGCTTGGACTCCACCGGGAGATTTGTAATCGAGGAAGATAAATCCCGTGTGGAGTCCAGCCACTGGTGGTGGTGGCTGATGAGGCTGATAGAATGATGACTTGATGAAGCTGATGGATCTGCGAAGACTGGGTGGAGATTGGGGGGGTGGAGAGGCGTGTAACAGCATCATGAACATGCTGAAGGTAGAGAGACAATCATATTTATAAAAGACAGCAGCAAGATGATGATAGGCTAACAATGTAACTGTTTCATTGTTCAATTGGATAGAGGAGACAAGCTGATCTAAACAGCTGATATCATGATTGACAGCCATTAACAATATTGGCAAGGAAATAATGAGTGAGCATGTGTGTGAATGTGTGAATGAATGTCAGATGTATGAGAAATAAACTATGGGCCGAAAGAGTATAGTCTTCCTGACTGAACTTACGCTAGAGCTTCCTTTGTTTATCAATTCTTTATCTCTCTCTCTCTCTCTCTCACACACACACACACACACACATAAATACCTGTACAGGTGAAACTAAACATGAAAAGGCACACAACGTGTACAGGTTATCTTTAACAGAAGAGTTGAACAATGCCGTAGAAATCTGCACAAAGGGAACCATGTATGGCTTGTCATCCATGAAATGGACAGCCTCCTCTATAGCCCCGCAGGGAGCATGTGACCACCACTGGAATCCCCCTTTCATCTATGAACAGAGCCTGAACAACATAGGTCCCAGCAGAAGCATGAGGGCCCTTAGTGTTCTTGTGTGCTGGTCTTTTCAAACTGACCACAGGCTGTGGCGCTGAGGAGAGAGGGAAAGTTGTGTGTGACTGAAAGAAAAAACAAAGAGATTGAGGGAAAAGTGTAACTGATGCAACTTGTTAGCTTATGTTGCGCTCACGTTTTAGTCACATGGATATTCATGTTCCCCCTCTTGCCCCCCAATAAACAAGAGATCACTTGATGATAGGGGAGGTTTATTTAGCCTACCTCTGTTGCCAGCTAGTCTTCTGCCCTACTCAGCTGTAAAGAATGCCCTAATTTCATCTCCACCCCGCTAACAAACAACCACACACAGTCTGTACACTTTCACCCACACATATCATTCTCTCCCCATCCGTGTGGCTCTCTCCTTTGTTTTTTTCTCACATTTGCAGGATTTTGCTGACCCGGTGATGTGGGGCAGCAAAATGCTCCAGTTCTCCCTCATCTGTCTCTGCAGTTATCTGTGCTTTTTCAAAACACCTACTTCCTCACAGACACAACAATGTCATGCTGCTTTCTCTCCGTGATTTACTCCAGGAAATTGATCCAGTCTTGGGGAGAAGATGCAAAGTCACACTCACAGACTCATACAGGCACTTGAATGTGTCTGTTTAGGCGATTGGATTGACACAAACACACAGGACGAATCTGAGGGCCGCTATGGTGACCTGGAATATGATGGGGTTTATAAGGTGCCTTTCATTGACATTTATAGTGAATAGATACATGGTGAATATGAGTTTGTTATCTGTGTATGAGCGAGCACTTGTGTGTGTAAAATTAGAGTAAATAAGTGTTATGCCTAGGTATTCAGTTCAAGTCAACTTCCTGTATCTGTTAGATCAACAGTGTTTCAATGACAACACGCCTGTCGCCCCACTCTACCAGTAAAGTCTCGGCGTTATCTTTGATCGGGACTTGTTCTTTAACTCCCACGTGAAGCAAATCTCAAGGACTGCATTTTTTCATCTATGTAACATTTCAAAAATCAGGCACATCTTGTCTCAAAAATATGCAGAAAAGCTGGTTCACGCGTTTGTTACTTCTAGACTAGATTACTGCAACTCCTTATTATCAGGCTCCTCTAATAAGTCTCTTAAGTCCCTCCAGTTAATCCAGAATACTGCAGCTTGTGTACTAACAAAAACTAAGAAAGGAGATCACATTACTCCCGTATTAGCTGCTCTGCACTGGCTCCCTGTAAAATCAAAAATTACATTTAAAATTCTTCTCCTCACCTACAAAGCCTTGATTGGTGATGCACCATCATATCTTAAGGAGATTGTAGTACCATATTGCCCCACTAGAGAGCTGCGCTCACTAAATGCGGGGCTACTCGTGGTTCCTAGAGTCTTCAAAAGTAGGATGGGAGCCAGAGCCTTCAGTTATCAAGCTCCTCTTTTATGCAACCAGCTTCCACTTTCAGTCCAGGAGGCAGACACAGTCACCACATTTAAGAGTAGACTTAAGACTTTCCTCTTTAATAGTGCTTATAGTTAGGGTTGAATCAGGTTTGCCCTGGTCCAGCCCCTTGATATGCTGCTATAGGCTTATAGGCTGCTGGGGGATGTTTTAGGATACACTGAGCACCTATCTCCTCTCCTCTCTCTGCTTATGGATGAATTTACATCTCTCCATTGCGCCTTACTAACTCTGCTTCCTCCCCGGAGTCTTTGTGTCTTCACGTCTCATAGGGTCCATTGGAACTGTCTGTGTCTGATGCCTCCTGCCTGGTGGGCCGGCTTCCTGCCATGGCCCTGCTGATCGCCCCGCCCCCCCCCCTTCTCTCTACCTCCTTCTGTTTCATGGATTGTGGAGGTCCATTCATACATTGTCATATTCATTGAATGTGTTTATGTAACTCTGTAATGCTGTTCATTCTGTACACATGACATCTATTGCTTCTGTCAATCCGGGGAGAGGGATCCTCCTCTTTTGCTCTCCTGAAGGTTTCTTCCCTTTTTCCCCTGTGAAAGGTTATTTTTGGGGAGTTTTTCCTGATCCGATGTGAGGTCCTGGGACAGGGATGTCATATGTGTACGGATTGTAAAGCCCTCTGAGGCAAATTTGTAATTTGTGATATTGGACTATACAAAATAAACTGAATTTAATTTAATTTAATTAAAGTCCACGCAGAATGCTGTTCCTTGACTCTCAGCATGCTTGTCTGTGCTCCTCTCTGTCCCATCCTTCATTTCTGACCAATTCCCATCCTAATGTCATTTTCTTTCTGAGACTACCTTTGTGACTACAGCCTGCTTAGTAGCTTTTTTATTATAAACATGACCAGAAATGTGTATAGTTTTTTGATTAAAGAAACAAGATGTTACTTTTTAATTAATGAGCTTCATAAATGCTCTTTGATTGTGTTGCAAGTGCGGGGTTCAACATTAAAGATGCATAGTTCATTTTTATCATATTAGCGTCTCTCAAACAAAACCTACATTTAATTTTCATGTTTAATCTTAATTAAATTAATCTGGAGTTTCTCCCATTTGCAACTGGGGCGATTGTGGGTCAGTGGTTAGCAAGTCTGTCTTTCAAACAGGGGGTCTGTGGTTCAATCCCCGCCCTAGTCGATGTGTCCTTAAGCAAGACACTTAACCCTGAATTGTTCCCTGTAGCTGTGTCTACAGTGTATGATTGTAAGTTGCTTTGGATAAAAGCGTCAGCTAAATGACATGTAATGTAATTCGCTCAACTAACCGTTTATTTGAAATGCTTGCATGCGCTTCCGCTCACAATCTTTGTCTTTATCTTCTCCAGCTAATGTGCAACAAAGATGAGAAAGAAGCAAGATGGCTCACTCCTTAGCTCCTTCAATCTTCAGTGCCCGAGAAGTGTTACATTCAAGTGGGAAAAAAGGTAACTGCTGCTAATTCTAGCTTTTTATTTATCATACAGATGTGAGAACGGTATACAGTTAAATAAATGTCAAACTATTCCTTTAAAGGGAAATACAAGATGTACCCTAAAAATACAAGACATTGAGAAGAAATGGGGGGAAATGTCAGGAGCATGCCCAGCAGAAGTCATAAAGTGACTAGAATAATCTACAGACATACTGTATATGAATATACTACAACATTTACATATAATGCATTCATCCTATATATTCTCCAACCTTTAGTTTTGCATCTTTTTCTGTAACTGTCTGTCCTATTGGGAGGCCCTTGTAATCCAATAATCCACCTTAATCCAAACTGAGATTACATGAGGTGAAAGAGCCACTTTGTGCATGAGATAATCCTCCAATTCAAATCACTACCATAGTTTATGTATGCATATGTTTAGTGTACATTAATATATCTGCATGAGTGTGTATGTATTGGGGGGGGGGGAGAGTGCTGGTCCTTCTTTAATGAGCAGCTGTTCCTGCATCCTCCCCTTCAGTGCTTCATCCCTTCCCTCTGTTCTTTGAATTGGCAGAGGTCAGTCCAGTGCTCTTTAATCCTGCCAGTCTGATCCCCATCATGTTTCGCCTCCTACACTCCTACTTCCCTAGTCCCCCTACATGTCTGCTCAGCTTGCTTCACCACAGAGTCCATACTCCTCAGCTTACTGGCTTTGTGTCACCTGTAACAGCCCTACTTGACAGATCAGCTCTAACAGCACACTCACTTTGCTTCTACCAGACGCATAATTTAAAACAGAGAGTTCAGTTCAGCCCTTTGAGATAACTCTGTTTAATCATCCTCCTCTCTTGTCTCGTCAGTCATCACAAAGCTGAAAGAAATCCACAGTGAATTACTATTGGACGGGCGGTCATGTGTTCTTAGAGTCCCGTGCAGTTTCAATGCTCGACTCTGCACTATTTTTAAGCTGCCCAGCTGGCACTACCTCCCTATAACCCCCCCCCCCCCCCCACACACACACACACACACACACACACACACACACACACACACACACACCCCACTGCCACAGATGCACACACACCCACATTGATGTGTGTGCATGTGCAGGGCTGGTATGATGGTCCTCTGCCTCTACTATGTCCTTGTATGGTTGTATGACCCACAGACCAGCATGCCACACTGGTGTGGATTTCCATTCCTGGAGCTCACTCCTCAATCATATATTCCCCTTAGCCAATATCATGTCCTGTCACGCTTCATGCCAATAAGCTGTCCTACTCTTGGCATACGTATAAAGAATGTCCACGTGGATATGCAGCACACACACACCTGTTTATCTGTAAGACGTGAACCTGTGCCATTTTCACATAAGTGACATAAATAGACGTCATTATGGCCCCTCAGTCTATACTGCCCGTACAGTATATGCATAATACTGCACTGCCTGATTCACATTTCAGGTGTACATTTCTCAACTGACTAGATTAGAAACAATAAGCCCTGAACTCTTGAACCCGGCACTTAACATTGGAGAATATAGAGGATCAATCCTACAGGCCTCACATGGATTCATCTGTTCAAGGTTGAGTCTTGACTCTAACCTTGAGTGTGTGCACCACCATGTAGCCCCCTGCGAGCAAGGTTACACCCTTCGGATGTGAATACACGGGTTCCCAGGCACCTGCGGGGCAGCAATGAGTGTGTCTGCAAGGACCGCAGAGGTGTAATTTGTGTCATACTTCACAGATGCTTTATTTGATCTGTTTCCTGACTTTGTCAATCAATTTGTTCTAATGACTCATTGGTTTTTTCTATTTAAATTAGTACTTTTTAAATGATCATTTTAAATAAAAAATGATTAGGGTCCAAGGAGACCCCAGTCAAAAGCACATAATTGCAACCTATGCTGTTAAAGATACAATAGAAAAGATAGATAAAATATTTGCCATGGGTCCTATACTTTAAAGTATCACTTTAAGGGGGGCAGGAACACTGTCATTTTGAAGGAGACAGGCACAGATGCAGCAGACACAGATCTCCTCATGTGCTCTGTCTATTTTGAAATAAACTTTCATAAAGTAATAATAATCATTTTCGTTTTTTGTCAGATGACATTAATTACATAACTTATAATGTCAGAAGAAATAAGTTAACATTTTGTAACGATGGTTGTTTCTTTCAGAAGTTTATTCTTTATTCTTGACCCTACTCAATAGTCCTTGTATGTTAAATATGTTGGTAGAATGATGGAAGTATGGAAATATGATTATTCGCTTTTTGGCAGAGGGTTGTGGGGCCAGAACGGCATGTTGGATGAGCAATTGCCAGGCAATTTACTGTGTCTGGCATGGAATAGTCAAATTAATGCTTTTTCTGCTTAATTTGTTTGTAAAGATTAATAATAAAAAATCTGTGTCAATTAGTAAGCTTTAGATATGCTGGTAGGCAAGTTGTGTTACTGTTGTCAGAGCCAGGATAACTGTTTCCCTTTGATTTCAGAGTTTGTGCTGTAAGTGAATTGGCTGGTATTGAATGGAAACAATTCAAGAATGGTGTCAATCTTCTCATCTAACTCGCTGTCAGAAAGTAAGTTATCAAACAGTATAACACAGGAGTCCGAAGCAGACCTGGTTTCAAATACGACCAAAGTCCCTGCTGCATGCCAATGTTTTTGCTTGTAACGTTTTCAATAATTCTGTGTGGTTTTACAAAGCAGGCCATTTCCCTCTCAACACCGCAGCTCCTGGTCTTAAGATAGCACAGAGTTTCTGTGTTCGGCCACCAGTGAAACATAAACATTAACACAGTGCAGAATGACTGATTATTGATGCCCAGCTGATGGGCTGTGTTCAAGACATTTCCTCAGTCTCCCTCGAGTATGTATAGGGGGTGTGAGTGCCAGACATAAAGACAGACGGACAGATAAAGGAAGAGGAGAATCTACCATGAAAAGTGTGATTTGTCTACCAAAGGAAATCTTCCTCGCTTCTCCTCAGCAGGTCAACGAGTATCCTGTCAGAAGCAGGCGGAAACTGGCTCTCCATACTGCCATGGAAAAAGCTCTTAGGACAACAATTCAACCAGCAGCTGCTACAAAGGAGAGAGAGGGATGGATGAGAGAAAATGAGGACAACGGAGAGAATGAGGCCAATGCCCCCCCCCCCCCCCCCCCCCCCCCCCCCATATAAACATAAATATAGATATCTTCTGTGCACTACTACTGGTGCCTGGTCCTGCCCTGGAAACATTGCCTTATAACGTACTGTTAATATCTTCAGGGAACATTTCAATGGAGCTTTTGTCCCTTTTGACAAAGTAATGCAGTGTGTTATCTTCAAATTACATTAACTGTAATCAGCATTAAATTGATTTACCTAGTACCCACTGCTGTACTGGCTCTTACGAGTTCATCAAAGTACTGATGACTTTACTGGAGCACACTAAATTGTTGTTGTCGTTATGCAAAATGGTTGAATTCATTGCTCTTTCTGAATAACACCGGCATATATTGAGTTTTCTACTGGGAAAGAAGTTTCAGTGAAAGTACAATCAAGACGAAGCATGTGACAGAAACTGATGAGTCTGTGTTTACTGACACAGTGCAAACACTTTTCTCATTTACATACACACATAAAACCACAAACTCGGAGGGACAGGTAAGCATCAGACATTTGCATGTTCTTTTTCCATTTTGCTTTATAAATGCCTTTAATGTAATGTAAACGGAACACCAGTATCAACTTGAGTCCTGAAGGAGAGATTATTAGGATTTTCAATACAACATAAACACTTAAAACGTAATTGAAGCAACTCAGCCACAGTTATGTTCACAAATGCAGAGAGATGAAAACACAAACAAATTACAGGCAGGACTTCAATAATACCAGTAAAATAAAATAGGTAGACATTCATACCGACAGTCCATTACTCAAGTGGTACTCAACTTAAGGTATCTTAGCAATGAAGGGCCAAGGTTCACACCACTAGATGACTGTCTCCCAAACTCCTAAAATGTGTTGTCCTCCTGTCTTCTCCGTGACACCTGTAGCTAACCAAAAATATCCCATTTACCCAGCAACAGAAAGGTTGTGTCAACAGCATCAATACTGTTGCTCTCTTACCAGACAATTGGGGCCAACAGCTTCACCACAGATAACCTGCAGTCTCACTCTGTTAGGGAGTGCTACACATCTAGAACATAACCACATTGCGGTGGCAAAGCTACTGTCGCATCACATTGATATGTTTAAAGTGAACAGCCTTGGGTCCCCCTGCTCATCAGGACATCTCTTGGTAGTGTAGGAGTGGACATGCATGTTTGTGTGTGTGTGCCCCCCCTCCTCCTCTCTACCTCCTTCTGTTTCATGGATTGTGGAGGTCCATTCATACATTGTCATATTCATGTAATGTGTTTATGTAACTCTGTAATGCTGTTCATCTGTACACATGACATCTATTGCTTCTGTCCATCCGGGGAGAGGGATCCTCCTCTGTTGCTCTCCTGAAGGTTTCTTCCCTTTTTTCCCTGTAAAAGGTTATTTCTTGGGAGTTTTTCCTGATCCGATGTGAGGTCCTGGGACAGGGGTGTCGTATGTGTACAGATTGTAAATTTGTAATTAGGGATATTGGGCTATACAAAATAAACTGAATTGAAATTTAATTTAATTATATGTGTGTGCGTGTGTGTGTGTGTGTGTGTGTGTGTGTGTGTGTGTGTGTGTGTGTGTGTGTTTGTGTTAGGGAAATAACATGTAGAGAAAATAGGAGACAGCGTCATAGAGTGAACTGTGTTTTATGAAGGACAGTAGTTGGGAACTGCTTGGTGAAGCAGCTGTGTATGGCTTCCGGTGGTAATGGGTACATATAAGGACATACACTTCATCTCCAGCTCCCTTTCATCACAGAGGTTGAGTTACGAACATGGGTACTGGCAAAGAAACACAACACAGATAGATTCCAATAATTATTCAATACAAATGTGGGACTCTTCATTAATGACATGCACAATATCTTAATTCTTAGTCACGTATTTAATTGGTTTGATATATGTGCAATTTGTTTGTTTCTTTCCGATCTTGTCTTGAATTTGAAAAGCACTTTGAGTTGCAATGGTGTTGAATGATGCTGTCCAAATAAATTTGCCTTTGCAGTTTATAGAAGAAATATATAGGGAAAAGACAGTATGAGGAGGTAAAAAGAGGTGCAACAGATGTATACTATAGTAGGATATTAATGTGCAAAAATGCAGTTATAGGCATGGCTTGTTATTATGAAGCAATCAATCACAGGAATAACTGTGAACTGCATGTTTTATGATAAATATATTCATCCGCCTCCTCATTTCATACAAAAGAAGAGCAGACTTGCAGATTTTGAGTAGGTGTTTGCAGATATTGCAAAACAATTATGTGCCCTTGGAGTTTCTTCCCAGAGTGTTACTATGCAAACCTGCTACCTAGAGGCTATAAGAGAACTGGAAAGACACAACCATAAAAACACATGCAAACTTAAGCACATATAAACACACGCACATATAGAGAAAAAGACAGACAGTTAGACTCATCTCTGTAGACAGGGGATGAGTCATATTCTATTCCAGACCCAACTGTGACCCATCCGGGTCATGTAAACAAAACAAGAAAACCTAAATATGGGTGCTGCATATGCAAACAGTGAATACTGTAACTTTAACAGAGGGGCAGTTAAGGTTTCAACCAGTAAGATGCAGTTAAAGGTAAAAAAGAAAAAGCTTTTGGGAGAGAAAAAAACATAAAACACAGCATGCAAAACTGCACAGCTCACACCCTGCAGTCTGTGTGGAATGTAGATTGATGGGTTGGGTGGGCAAATGTTCCTGGAGCACAACCCTACCTCTCGCAACGATCTGCATCTGTTCAGCCTGTGTAGACATGTGCTCAGCAGTGCATTTGTGTGTGTGATGAGTGTGCGCTCAGCTGTGAGTGTGTCATTGTGCGTATATGAGGTAAGGAACAGTAGGCTATAGGTGTCTTTGGTGCATGTGGGGACATGTGTTGTGTCTCTTTCTCTGGGTGTTGTGGGGAGGGGTTAATATGGAATTCTCCTGCTGCTTCCATCGCCAGCTGTCCGAGTGGACTGAAGCCAGACGCCTCACGTAGCTCTGGAGTGTGTCTGTACTCTGTGACCCAGGACTCTCTATATGCGTGTGTGCGTGCGTGTGTGTGTGTATTGTCTGTTCCAATATCAAGAAAAAAAGGCTTGTATAAATGGTAGATAACAGTACAGAAGAACCTGCGTTGAAGTGCAGTGTAGTGCTGACTCGCTGTTCTGGTTGAAGTTTATGTCTAGACAATACCAGTTCCTCTGGTGGATCACGACAAAGCTTGCAGTGACTTCAAACAAACCCCAGAAAGAATATTTTATAACGTGGAAATATGCGAGCAAACAAAACATCATAAAAGAACAGCACTGCTTCAGGGCAATCCTTTCGTTTCAGGCCCTCTGTCACATCCCTAAATACAGGTTGAGTAATTCTACTGTCACAGAACATTTACAGGACAAGCAAATAAAATGACAAAGTTCAAGTTAGCATGTTTCGGACACATTTGAAGCCTCAACATATTCAAAGCAAGCTTGCACAAACAAGAAGAGGCTTTTTAGATTAAAAGTGGATAATGAAATGTACCCCTCAAACCAAAAACGGAGGTGTTAAGCCCATGATTTGTCTCACACAAAGTGTATTGACAACAGCTGTCTGCAGGCACAATATATAACTGATAACATGTATCCACATGAAAACATCAACAAGAACATACAGGAAAGTTTACACTTTGAAACAAACATGGAGCAACAAGCATAGCAACACACATTGCTTAATCTCCCATGGTAATCAGAGAACTGTCACCACTCTGTCCCTCCTCATCGAAGATCACCAACAGAAAACCTGCTGTGGCTCCATATGGTCTGAAGGCTTAGACTCCTTCTTACATAGAAGAGAGAAGATACACCATCTAACTTGTGTGGTTCAGAGAATAGAAGTCAGTGTGCCAAGGGGATGTAGGGTCACATGAGCTTCAGACCATATGGTCAGAAGGTGACTGGATTGGTGTCTAATGGGATTGATCTAATCTGCTTTTACATTAAGAGAAAGAGAAGAAAGACAGGGAGAGTAATTTAGATTTATTTTCTTCTTAAACATACTATAATATAATATATAAGGTAATATATATATATATATATATATATATATATATATATATATATATATATATAATTATAATTCAGGGAGGAAGGAAAGAATTAAGACCATTTAGCTCACTAAAACGGGATACTCTCCTCTCATCTATTGTGTACTCGTCTGTTTGTTTGTTCTACCTGCTCTCATAATCATTTGATTTAACACAGACACCTTGTTGTTGATGGAAAGTGTGACCCTGGCTGATGAGTAATAACGATACCCACGTTATTTTACTAGGACACGTCCTTCATCCTCTCAATATCAGCTGGTATTGCCATACATAGCCAATCGCTGACTCACAAAACACCACCTCACTGTTGTCTTCTTCAGTCGCCGATGTTGCTCAACTGGTTCCTCCTCCACGCTTACCTGACTTCCCTCTGGGCACCAACCCGCAAGTGTAAACAACTCATAAATCATCAGTGTTACAGGATATCAGTCTAGCGTCATTATTTCACCTGAGTCCCCTCAACAATCTCTTCCCACTCTTTTCTTCACAGGAGTATTTATATGCTCCCACAGCTGTATATCTGTTCTGTAACCCATACAGGTGATAGTGTGGTATGAGAAGCAGGAGCAAAGCTGAGGCGCGTGATGAAGAGGTGCAAAGTACTCTCCCAGATAGATATTAAGTTTAAGATAAATATGGCTAGTGCAGAGGCAGGACAGTAGATTTGATCATAAAGAGTCCTTCCTAAATATATAGCCCAATAATTTGAAAATAGTACTCATTTACCTGAAGAGTTAGTGAACTACAAGTCAACCAGAATTGTCACAATAAATGTCCAGCTCTCTCAATATTACCTAAATTGTCAATCTTGAGCTCAATTATTGACGGGAAGGTCCATAATTACAAACCCAACAGACATGTTTCATGTGTAACTGCAGGGAAGTTGAAGGCGATATATTAACAATACCAATTATCAACGCTTGCTCATTAGCTCAGTTTACAAACCTGTACCCACAATTAATATTATTAGCTGCAGCTGTTAAAGTTACTTGTGTTTCACTGTGGAGACTTTGACTTAGTACTGCCAGATATACTATGACTGAGAAATCTTCACATTTGTTACAAGCTTTGGTCAGTTAATGCTGTGTTCTTTGTGAGTACCACGACCGTGCCAAATAACAAGTTACTGTGAGTATCACACGTTGCCTCTCAGTAGTGTCACAGGCCACTGACTCAAAGTCCCAGTGTTCACTGAATCTGTAACCTAATCACAGACTGACATCCAACTCACTTCATAGTGATTCACTGTACCGATGGAACCAGGAGCCATCTGGAGACTTTTGTATCATAACACAGGACCCAGGTGTAACATAGCAAACACATCACACATACGGCTGGTTACAAGATCTTCTGGTTAGGTGACATATGAGGAACTTCTCTCTTGCTCTATTGTCTCACTATCTATGCACATCTCCCCAGTTAACAGAGCTTTCCTAAGAACAGAGCATAACATCATATTTTAGAAATAATGGGCAAATCTTATCCGACTCTCTGGACAGCACATACATGTTTGCTTCAGCCTGCGTGCAACCTAGGCAGTTTTATCCATATTAAAATATGGGTTTCTAAAACTAGAAATCACCCCAGAGCAGCACATGTAAGTTAATAAACATTTTTATTTTCTTTAGAAAAAGAAACTATCACAACTTCATTTGGTTACTGTACAGTTTCTCTTTTCATAGTCACTCAGTCTGATAACAGATTGTGATTTCATGCTGGAACACCAAACACCCTCCTACTAACGCACACCACTAGGTACAACATGACAGTATACGGCTTTCTCTTTTTCAGCTTTTGCATTTTATCTGATATTCTGGACTGAATAGCAAATAGAAATCACTTCTATAAAAAAAAATTTAAAAAAATTGAGAGTAGAAATCCCTGACAGTTTCACTTAGGATACAAGGGACGAGAGAAGGAACTCTTTGAGCAGTGTGGTCCATACAACGTGCACCTGACGTGTGTGTGTGTGTGTGTTTTGGACAGCACCATAATTCACTATATATATATATATATATATATATATATATATATATATATATATGTGTGTACGCTTAAGAGGCTTCCTGCCCTACATGAGACAAGAGTGAGAGACGACAAAAGAGAAAGAGATGGTGGGGGAGGAGAGAATCTAGGTCAAATTGTGGAGCATGCAGACCCCCTTTGCATTCTCTTGCTCTCAATGGACAGAACTACATGTATGCTCACCCGTAGTCGAGTCGGGACTGTACGTGGAACATCGCAAATAAGATTACGGGATGTATCAAATATGTCTTCCTGAGAATCGCTTCTCTGTTCAGTACCATAATAACCCTCCTTTGTCACTGGCCTGTCAACTTTTCTACAATTCCCCCTGAAATAAAAAATTACAAAACATCTTGCTCATATGAAACATACCACTATCCCACAATCTATCTCACCTTGCACTATTGTTCCATACGGATTAATGCACCACTGCCAACAATAATAGCAGTCAATTAGGGGGCATCGGAAGTTGACATTGATACAAACTTTTAACTTTCTACAGCCAATTTTTCACCCCAAAAGGTGAGTATGTGTAATGATGTGCAGATGTGCATCTCTCTCTCTCTTATGTGAGCCAGACTCACACAGCAGGGTGTTTGTGAAGTACCTAGTGTGGCTGAGCTACTGTCTCCTCACCCCCAGACGTTTTACTCAAATAGGCGAGTTGAGGAGGAAGGGGCTGTAAATAGGTTGTCCAACGCCCAATGCCTCCCACAGAGCACCACAAAGCTAAAGCACAGTTAAGTACTAACATCACATATTGAGCTGACATGCACACACCAGGGATCAGAAAAGGTAGAAAAAAAGCATAACTTGAAAAGGACAAAGTGAAGACTTATTGCTAAAAATGTTTTCCTAATTCTTCACTACTTAATGCCAATCCCTAATTACCTGTGTGAAGGCATTCATGTTGTATATATGAGGGAGAACTTTTTCAGTGTGTGCGGGAGCCAAACAACGCTTGATTCTTGTTTTCTATTTAATCACATTGGCTGGCTGAACAAATCTTTGCTTTGCCAACTCTAATGTGATAAGAGTAATCTTTGTAGCCCTTTTCAAGTTTCTCTCAAATAAGCACTTGCCAAGAAAGGGAGGCATCCTTTGAGTGTGAAGTGAGGCAAGTGATTTTACCAAAACACACCACTTACGTGAGAACACGCGCAGGTTAAAAAAATGCGCTCATTGACGAAGCTGTCCACTCATACAGAAAGTTTTTTAAAAAGCATTGTCTAAATCAAACCTCATCAATGGCTGTATACAGAAATTTCACAGCCGCTCAAGGAAATCCTCTATATAAAAACTGTTTCTTTTATTGTCTCTTTCTCTCTGTTCATCTAATATTAAAACCAGGAACTGGGGTGTCGACACCTCTCAGTAGAAAACAAATTAAAGAACAACCAAACGAGTTTAAAACCTAGCCTCCACTTTGTCCTGTACTCTGACTCCTCCTGAGGAGTGTAGAGGAGGAAGCAGTGGAAGAAGAGAGGAGATCACAGGGCTCTCTCTCTAAGAGACAAGTTTGGGTAGGACTGTGCGAAGAGGTATGACCTCCCCTGACTCTCCCAAAATGTTGCTCCTAAGTTTGTTGTTGACGGTTGAGGCGCCTAAGCCAGGCCCTCCTTTGACCAGGATAGCGGGGAAGGAGGTGCTGTGGTGCTCTGGGAGCCTTTTCATGGAGGCCCCTTGGCTCTTCTCGGTCCCAGGTAACGGTTTGGGTAGGCGCCGATACAGCCAAGGGTGTCTGAGTGCCTGGATTGGTGTGAGACGAGACGAGGGGTCCCAGTCCAAACACTTCTTTATGAAGTCAGTAAAGGTGGGGTCCTCACAGCCCTTGAGCGCAGCACTCCACTCCTTGCTACCCGGGGGACCTCTCATCTTTCCTCGGCGAGAGCGAGACCCAGTGAGGACAGTGGCCCCCGTAGGCAAGGTGTTGGCGCCGCAGTAGCGAGGGTGGCCCTTGGAGTTGATGAAGTTCTTTGCCCTTTTTGCCTGCTCCAGGACCTTCTGCGGAGGCATGCCCAGTAGCTCCATGACACAGGCCAGCTGGTCACCCTCGTCCTCGCCGGGGAACAGGGGGTAGCCAGTCAGCAGCTCAGCCAGTATGCAGCCGAAGCTCCACATATCGATAGGAAGGCCGTAACGGGAGCCAAGGATCACCTCTGGAGCGCGATAGAAACGAGACTGGATGTATGTGTACACCCGCTGGTGTTCGAAACAGCTGGAGCCAAAATCAATCACCTGGCAGAGACAAGAGAGGAAAGAATCAATGTAGAAATCCTGTTATTGCACCACGGTCTTCAATGGCCACCCATGAATGCGTCAGGTGTCTTACCTTGATGCCGCTGCGTCCCTGCTGTTTGAGCAGGATGTTCTCTGGCTTGAGGTCACAGTGGATGATTCTGTGCTTGCTCAGGGCCTCCAGGCACTGCAAAATGGAGTGTGCAAACTTCCTGACCAGTGGCAGGCTGAAGCCCTGGAACTTGTTGCGCTTGATTAGCTCATACAAGTTCATGCTAAGCAGCTCAAAGGTCATGCAGATGTGGTTGCGGAAGGTGAAGTTTTCAAGCATGTGCACAACATTCATTGTGCCATTACGATCCTGCTTGCGCAGATGCTCCAGGATGCGGATCTCCTCCTGTGCCTGCCGATGGAAACGCTTCTCGTTGCGCACCATTTTGAGAGCCAGGTGCTGCTGCAGTTTGTGATCGTATACCTTAGCCACCTGGCCAAAGCTACCTTTACCAATGATCTGAAGGGGGCGAGCGAGAGAGGAAGATAAATACCGGGTTAGCTAAACATCAGATGGAGACAACGTTATTAATTTGACGGACACTCAACCATAATTGTGAAAGCCTAAAAATACTTCACAATATCACAGTATACGCGTCTGACCTTGAGGAACTCGTAGCGGTAAGCCAGGTGGTCATGGGCGACATGAATGTATCCACCCTGCTCATCATCGTAGCCACAGTTGTTGTTGCCTCCAGCAACTGCAGGCCTCTTCTTGGCATTGGGTCCCACAAAGAAGATGTCTGGGTAGGAGTGGATCTCCGTCTGCTCCAGGTTGGTCAGTTGAGACCGGTACAGTCTTAGAGCCTGATCAGGAGTGAGAGGGCCACACAGCTTCCCACTGTTCCCTCCATTGCCAACTCCATTAGGCCCGGAGGAATCACTGGAGCCCTTACTGGATTCAGTGCTGCGTCAAACAAGGATGACAGAACCATGGTGTTGAACGACTGAAGTGATGTCCCTCCTGCTTTTACATTTGTCTTTGGCCGCATAACATACTTTGAAAGATGTTTAAGTTTTTTGTGTGTCTTTATGTTTGTATCTTTCTCACCTGTCTACACTGTGCTCTTTGGACAGGCTGGAGACCGGGGTAGGTTTACTGGGCGTCTGACCTGTGGTCCCACTGTTCTGAGTGGCTGCTGTGGTTATGGCATTGATCTTTCGGTTATTGGTGGAGTCTTCATAGAGGTACTTAACCTTCAGCTGGCCACCTCGCACAGTTACCTGATCCCTCATTACAGTCTTGTTACTGACAACCTATCGGAGGAAGAAGAGAGACAATAGACAAAAAGAAAGCCATTAGCAAAAATCCCTTTGGTAAACCCTTCACTGTAGCGTATTCAGTCTATGAACAGAGTGTACATGTTGTACTTCATTATGTAGGAGACAGAGTTATTTGTGTTATATGAATTTATTCAATATGGTGAAGAAAGGACGGCTCTGTTTTTGACTATCTACAGACTAGTGACACATTGTGCACAACAGGGGCTACTTGTGGCCTGCAAACTCTCAACTGAGAGGCAACTGAAGATACTGTAGTCATGCACAAAATATTTTTTGTTGGCCTAAATCATGTAAATATTTAAATGAATAATAATATCAAAATAGAGTTGAGACTTTAAAGCTTGCTTTGTAACAGTGACGACAGAGAAGCTAAACTAGAATGTGCTAGTTAGTAGATCAGCTCAGGTTATGCTTGATACAGGCCGACATATCACCAGCTAACCTCAGAATGGCAGGCAATGAGCTATTAGCAGACATGCAGCAAGCAGCAGGTGAACCAGCACAACTGGATTTAAATCCAATCTGGCAGAAAATTCAAAAGAATAACAGGCCCACCCCCAAATATAACTCATGCAAAATGACCCATATGCCTGCCTGTGGTTGGTTTGTTAGCTGTTAGCAATTAGGTAAAAGGTATGGGCAATCTTTGGCTCCGCATTGCAATAATCGTTCAATTTGTAAAGTCTTGCGTTTAGCTTCTTAAAAAAAGGATTTAAAAATGTTTATTGGGTTTCAGAATGACTACACAGTGTACAAAACAAAAGCAATTAAATTCCAATTGAGTGATGTGGATTATATTTAGAGAGTTTGCACCTTACATCCACCTTTGCTTGGAACGACCTGAAAGTTTAGAGGAGTTTCAAAAAAGCTAGAGTCCTACTCTTGCCTGCCAGTAAACAACTTTGTTTCAGCAACCTCAGGAATTCATTCCGCCTCACTATCCGTCTCTCCCTCTCTTACCAGCGGAAAGATCCCTGCACAAAATTACAGAGTTCAAGGTAAATTACAGTCATTAAAGTCAGATTATACTCTTAAACTGTAGAAGCAGTATGGCTGTTAATAAGACAGACTGACGTAAACTCAGTATGGTCTTCCAATATAGAGACACGCAGAGAGGCATATCGATTGTGTTTGTCTATTTTACATGAACACTCCTTATTTTAAAAGCAGTGTGGCTTCACCCATCTACGGGACAGGAGATTTTTAACCTAATGTTTTCTTTAATACCATTAGATTGCTATACTGCCCTGTGGGGCCTGTGGTTTGGGCTTGTACTGAGCAGGTCCATGGCACACACCATGTCAGCTGATAAAGACAACACAACAAGGAAACATACTTTAAAAGTAGGTGTTGACATATTCATGTTGTCCATACATGTAACCATATAGTCTCAACATATTACAACAGCCCTACTGCTGACCCAGGATCCCATGCAGCTGTTGTCCCAAAGCTGTACTACAAACAAAGTGAATGTCATCGATTGGGCCCCTTCACCCAGACTCAAACCTTGGCCATAGAAATCAAAGCCATATAGAGCACCGACTGTGATGGATTATTGATTGACCGGGGAGGGGGCACAATTAGAAAAAAACATTTTTAAAAGTGACCAGTGGCGGAAATAAAAAGCAGAGTTAGAGATTTAATCTTCTTTCGCATCAAGTAATACTGAGGGTGGAGAGTCCTCTGTGTGCAAATCTGCATGGCGCAACAGAGGGAGAAGAGCTAATCTCTTTGCTGTCAGAGAAACACCTAAGTATGCCTTTCTCCTTCTCTCTCGAGCGCACACTCATCAGACATGCAGAGATCTAAGTTGGGTCAGAGACATAACAAAACTGATGTCTCATAATCCCGGAGCTAAGTGCTGCTACAATTTATTTTATTAGTTTGTCAATTCCTCTGACAAAGAACAGGGATGACATTTGGTTTATTAACTCTGAGCACTCAATGTACAACAAGCTGAACTGGGGCAAGCCACTGTCGGTCACATTCAAAACTTCAAAAGAAGGTATTACCTCTATGAGCGTGACAGAAAATGCAAAGGAGGATGGACATGGCTAGAAGGGAAAACCTTGCCTAACCTCTGTGCAGGCACCACTAATAGGAGGAATACACGAGATGGAAGCAGGGGAGAAAGGGGGGACAATGTTGATTGGTTGATTTCATTTGTAGGTCACATTTTCAAGCCCAATAAATCTTAACAATATATTTATCCAACAATTTTCTCTTCTGCTAGTGTGTGAGGCAATGGAGTATTATTGTTTGTGCGTGTGCATTTTCTGCCAAATGGGGCTTTTTAGAGAAGCAAACATAGCGGAAAGGTACCCAACTTGGATATTTTTATATATAATTAATAATATTTTTTAATTAATGTACATTTTCTTATTAATTTGTGTGTATCAACAGCAGTATTAACAGTAATTATCAGCGATTAATCGCATTATACGTTAAAAAAAATAAAAAATAAATCAAGAATGAATTAAAAACACGCTTTTATTTTAAAGTAATGTTATCAGAACAATAAAACAGGCACTCTGGGAGCAACAGCAAGTTAACATACGGTATATAAATCTGTTTAAACAAAACTCTGAACAGGTCTAGAAATTTTTTTAGAACACAGCTGGAATATACTGTGCTACTCATGGGTGTTTTTTTTTTTTAGTCTGTAAAGCCTCTGAAAAAATAAACACTTTCAGTGATGCAGGTTGAGCAGTTACACTGACCCCGCAGCCATTTTTGTAGTCCACTCCGTTTCATACAAATCAACGGTGTGTTTTGAGGCTCATACATCTTTCGTTGCGATTCTAAGGACGCTCCTCAGACTGACATCTTTCAGCCTGCAGTCCGTTGCTCTAAACTTGGCCAAATTTTCTTGCGGTGGTTTATCAACAGTTCTCCCGCACGCCGCATCCGAAGTAGTCTGACGAAGTTTCGCTCCACTGATTGTTTGGGTAGCTCTTGGCTGGCATCTGTGTAATGCTGTGTAAGTCGTACTTCATGCTCGTAGAACTCCGTGATAAGATAACTCCAGTTTGCAGTGGTTACAAATAACTTTGCTTTTATCAACTACGCCGTCTGGTAGAGATTTAAACTGAAAATGTCCATTTAAAAGTGCATTTCTCTATGTTCTCGGTCAATGTGCGCAGCGTGTTGAGCCCCTACCAGTGCAAAAATAATAATGCCTTTAATGCATGATAGAATTATTGTCGTCGTTAATGGGTGCTGCTTTAACGCATTAATAACGCGTTAACATGCCCAGCCCTAATAAAAGAAAGAATATATACACCACACATACACATATATATATATATATATATATATATATATATATATATATACATACATATAGTTTTTTGATAAATGTGCATCCTGTGAACAATTTCAAACTACAAAGTTCACACGGTTGGTAATTGCTTTTGGATCTCAGCTTGTACTTGTACTGGAAACACAAAATGGCTACTTCCCTTAAGCGAATCTGACACGGTCATGGAGAATCACTGGTGTAACACAGCCTCGTATCCCCTCAGGCAGTCAATCAATATTACTCACATGTTACTCTCATTGAAGGGTATAAACACATGACTGAATCACACAGGTTAAAAGATAAGACAAGAGATAAGCCTGCGAATCAAGACTAAGGGAAGAAGGAGCAGTGTAAATGTGATGAACGGGAACATGGCTGAGTGGGGAATATCTCTCTGAGGAACAGGATGTCTGAAGACAGAGTGTGCTCCAGCACAGGAAATAGGGCTTGTCGACTCTCTCTCTCTCTCTGTGTGTGTGTGTGTGTGTGTGTGTATATATATATATATGTGTGTGTGTGTGTACTTACTGTGTGTTTGGGCATAGGGGGCAGCACAGACGGACTGTTTGTATCTGCTTCGTCTTTAAGGATGTGGTCTGTCCTCATGTACGAGTCATACAGACCATCACCATGGCGTGCTAAAGGAACAGAGATAAACAAATAAATCAGTGTGATAATGTGGAATCATCAAAATCTGCAACACAGACGCACTCAGGGATAAAGGCTGAGGATGACGTTCAGAGGCAGCGTCTACAGAATGCAATCTAATCTCCACAGAGGCAGACAATCCTGTGTTAGTTCAAACCAGGAAAAATCCAAAGAGCTAACCTCAGAAGGGTAGATCACACAAACCTGGTTTCTGTAACCCAGTAGCAATGCCAATTGTCTGCCACAACATCCTAACCCATATTTACTGTGACAATGCCATTATTAGCAGATACATCCATTGTATCTATTGTGTCCAATACATTGTATCCAAGGCCAGAGATCCGACCTGACCAGCTTAGAGGGCTTTGGGTCCCAGATCGCGAGCGCTGCAAGTGGTATTATTGGCCTAATGAGGGTAACAGATGTCAGTGTGACGACAGCATATTTCCATCTACCCATCTGTCCATTCAGGCCAAGTCATGTAGTGCACACACCAGGTGTGCTCAGATAGAGCCCATATGGAAGGATGCAGTTGCTCGTTGTTCAATAGTGCTGTGTGCATGAGCTCACCTATGTGGCATCATGCCAACAACCTAAAGGACACTGACTAGATGGATGAGGGGAGCATTTGGGACTGCAGGAGGAAGCCAGTTACTCAAATGACAAACCTCCATCAGCCAGCTGTTCGTCTCAACAGTCATTTAGCCTACAAGTTGCCACTGCAATAGAAGTATTAACTGTGATGGCTTCAAATAACGCTGAGCCTCCTGTTAGCATAAGCCATTTCAGTGCTATTGTGTTGGGTTAGCTCATTAGAAGAAGGCCAAACGGTGGTAGGTTTAGCGTTCTCTCAGACTAGCCCTTGAGAGTATCGTAACCATGTGCAGGTGCGTCAGAGCCCATTTCCCTCGCGTTAGCGCGTCAACAGACCAGCTACGGGACACATTAGACCTGGTGCCTGGATACAGATGCATTAGGCCTGCACAACCCAGCAAACCGAGGCATTAGGGCTCCACACACAATATCAAGCATGGGCCTCGTTAGCCCTCTGCAAACGCTTACGCATTTCTCAGCAGGGGCTCAACGCTTTCTGTAAAACATCAGTAGCAAACTTTTTAAAGGGAGAGACAGAGGCTCAACTTCTATGTAACTAAACATCCAGTCTACGTGCACCATCTGACAGAGGCCTGGGAGCAATGTCACAGTTTTCTTATTTATTAATATAGTCTGAAGAGGTCAGAACTTCAGCGACATATAGAACTGCTGCTGGTGTTTTGACCTCTTCAGACCTTTTCTCTTTCTTCAGGATTCTTGAAAGTTGTGCCAGAAACCCTTTCTTTACTACGGTTACAACCTTGGCACAAGTTAATAGTAGCGGGCATAAATGTCAAGACTTATAAAACGGTGATAACACAATAAATGCTCACAAAAGGGGAGACGTAAAAAACAAAACAAACGTCGCTTCCTGGATTGTCTTCCAAAACATTCTCAGACAGACAGTCTCGTGATCGATATAACGTTGGAGTTGCAAACAAATGAAAACATGTATACAACCCGCGGCTCGGGAAATGCCCACGGCAACTACATCGGTCCGCTCTGTCCACGGACTGACACGGCGTGACATTTAACTTAAACCACGAGCCAAGGAAGAAGAACAAAAGTAACTCAAAGCCATTTTAGGCACACGGTATTTCTGTAAATGCCAACACGTTTCTTGGGATTGAAACTAACGCCATGCCGTGCTGGCAGCTACCGTTTTGAGGTCACTTATACTCGGAAACGGCATTAAAACAAGAGCAACACATTTAGGAAACAAAGGGCACAAACAAACACCGCAAGACTGTGGAGGTTAACATTACCTGTTGCTATTGGGCCCTCTGGTTTTCTGCTTATTATCATCATGACTGCATTTAATATGTAATAACAGCATCCGAAGCGAAGGGGGGAAAAAAACGAATAAAAAAAGTGGAAAATAAAAGATTCAATCTAGTCACGGAGCAAAACTTAACCAACAGCATGAATGACTTCACCGTCGCTCGTATTTGCTAATAAAGTCAAACACCCTATTGAGTTGTGCTTTCTATTGAATAAACTAACGTGTTGGGTTTAGCGAGCCTTCTTCTGGGCGATGACTGTATTTTAGTCTCGTCTTATTAAACCCAGAGTTGTGTACTCAGTGCTCTGCTCTGCTCTTCTCGCTCCGGCCAACATTAGCCGTGGCTGCAGTTGGAAAAAGCCAGAGCAGGCGATGGGGGTCGTTTCCTTCAGTTAGCTCACCAGCTAGCTCTCACGGTCACAAAAAACATTCGTCCGCCCGAGAGCCGTTCCGTCCGTGTAAAACCGTGTGAGTCCAACTGTTACAGCTCGCTGGTCTGACCCGTGTGCCCCTCGTTTTTCTCTGTCGGTACAGTGAGTCGATGCAAAGCACCATTCCGGTGCTTATTCCCGGTTAGCTGTTTTAGCAGGCTGCGGCGCTCGGTGAACCCCCACGATGGTGTCCTCCTTCGGGACAGCTTGGGGCCGCTTCGCTCGTCTTCGGGGAGGGCTAGCGAATACAGGCTATCTCTCTAGCTGTACTCAAGCCCGATGGTAAATATAGGCACAACCGGAACATCTCCTTAGCAGAACACCTTCACCTGCACTCGGTGCAATAACGCGGCGGTGTTTAATCCGTCTTCTCTGTGGTAGAAGTATCTTATTCGACGCGGCTGTGTGTTGTTGCTAAGGGCGTCTTCAGTGAGCTCGGAGTCAGCAGGCGAGGGAGGGAGGGAGCGGGGCGGTGCTTAGCGAGCAACCAGACGGCAAGCAGAAGGGCGCCCCGCAGCGTCCACCTGGAGCTCTGCACCGGAGCCGATGGGAGTGCGCTCAAGCGATACATGTTCACGGCTGTGGAGTCATTCAAGTTAGTAGTAATCGATAAAGGCCCCATCAGTTATAGGTTAGATCATTGATAATTACCATTCAGTCCGCAGTTATACATGTTGACTAGTCATTATTAGAATAAAAATAATGATAGTCCAAGACTTCAGGTATAATGTGGAATTTGATTAGTTTGAGTCAAAGCTCTGCATCACTTTTTCAAAAGGTCAGAGGTCATACGATGCATTCGTGTCTTTCTTAAGAATCAACAAAATAAAAATTATTATAATTATAATAAAAATTATTTATAAATCGTTGCTCAAATTAAGGCCTACTGTTCCGTAAAGCATTAGTAAAATATGTATTAACACGAATAAAGACATTTGTTACAAAGCGGTACCAAATATTTGTGCATGTGCCAATAATTTGAGACCTAAGAGGAAAGCAGAGTTAAAACAATCAATTTTTAAAAGTCTCCCAGTTAATGGTTTTTAAGAGGGGGAGTTTTTCCTGTGCTGAAGTGAGGGTCCCGGGACAGAGGATATTGTATGTACAGATTGTAAAGCCCTCAGAGGCAAATTCATGATTTTGGGCGAAACAAAATAAATTTAATTAGTTGATCAACAGAAAAGTAAGTCCTTTTTGAGCAAAAGGGGTTATGACTTCTTACAACGAGTTGGTGGTTGTATTAGTTATTTTTGTTAAAGAGTCAGTCAGACAAGACGTCAGCTTGGCCGTTTGAGGATTGTCAATACCATTTTTCACATTTAATTTGATTAAAATTGTACTTTTTATATACCAAACAGGACCTCTCCACAGGCCCACTCATTGCTGTTGGTCATTTACTTTGCATACCCTGTCAGGAAAGCTAAAACGTGGACTGAAACTGGATAAGGTATGAAGATCTATACAGGGATAGATATAGTTAGGGGCAGGGCAGAGGACAGACGGAGTGAGACCGGCCAGGCATGAGATGGGGAACAGTCTAAATGCAGACAGTGATACACGGCTTGGCAGAGGGTCATGCTAATCTTAGCTCTTTCTCAGAGGTGAGAAGAGGGGTCTGTCTATATTTGCTGCCATAAATAAGCATACTGACACAGTTTTAGGTGGCCTTCCAGGCAGCCCTTAAGGGCAGCTAGGCCGTGCTGATTATTCTTAGATTGTGGTGTATAGAGAGAGTATAGGGTGACAATGCCTATAAATTGATTTACTTATTGCACTTTCTTCTCAAAAGGGGTTACATGTGTGAGTCTATTGACGAACACCCGCTTTAATCACAGTCAGTGAATTTACAAGCACAGCAGGAGAGTAGACCAGGTGCAAAGCTATACCTATCGGTCCTTTTGGTGATTGTGGGTTCTTGCTGTATTTGGTCTCAGAGCCTGTGACATACACTGACACCTGTGGGGGTTTATTAGTCTAACACCTCATTTTGAATTCCCTTTGAAAACACACACTATCATAGAGAGTATTGTGTAAAACTGTGCCACTGGAAAAGAGTGTTTTATTATATCGAGCATAGCACAACATATGGGAACAAAATCCCACGTATGTGTGCAAAGACACACAACTTACATTTTGCATGATCAGATAGTACCTGCAGTTTAGATAAGATACTGCCACCTGTTGGTGGTTTGAAAGTAATACAAGCTGGCTTTTGTTGAAGAAAACAGGAGATAAAAAGCTTAGCACTTTCTACTTTGGGCATGTCTGAACAATATATTCTATTCAAATCATTGAATAACTTAATGATGTATTCAGAGTCTCTATTAAGATGTATAATAATAAATACATCTAATCCACAGACACTAAAATTGTGAAAATCACAAGATTTGAGTGCCTGTGGATTACAATTTATGACATAGTGAAAGTGTCTACAATTTGATAAAGATGATGTGCACATAATAGCAGTAACAATAGCCTATTATTTATTCACCAAATGGTTTGAATAAAGTTTCGAGCTCAAATAAACGTTTGCAGACCAACAGAGAGAAAATAAACTAGTGTAAATTCTTTATCTTTTTCATAACCCAAACTTAAAATAACAAAAAAGGCCTTTGCAGTCAAGGCAACTGAGAGGGATTGCTTCAGGATTTCTTCTAGGAAACGCCCTATGGTTAATAGCTTTCTAAATGTTTTATGTGATGTAATAAATGTCTACATGATGTGATTTTCTGCTCATGTTAGGGTTGAAGACCCATACAAAGGGGAACACTTTGGGCCTCATCATGATGTAGATACAGACTTAATATGCAGAGGAGTAATGTTTTATACCTCTGTATGTTCTTCAGTGAAGCCACGTCAAAGCCAAACACATGTGTGCTTCCTCCCCGGAGTCGTTGTGACTTCACATCTCATAGGGTCCATTGGACCTGGCGGTGTCTGATGCCTGGTGAGCTGGCCTCCCACGTTGGCCCTGCTGATGCGCCCCGCCCCCCCCCTCCTCTCTACCTCCTTCTGTTTCATGGATTGGAGTTCCATTCATACATTGTCATATTCATGTAATGTGTTTATGTAACTTTGTAATGCTGTTCATTCTGTACACATGACATCTATTGCATCTGTCCATCCGGGGAGAGGGATCCTCCTCTGTTGCTCTCCTGAAGGTTTCTTCCCTTTTTTCCCTGTGAAAGGTTATTTTTGGGGAGTTTTTCCTGATCCGATGTGAGGTCCTGGGACACGGATGTCGTATGTGTACAGATTGTAAAGCCCTCTGAGGCAAATTTGGAATTTGTGATATTGGGCTATATAAAATAAACTGAATTGAATTGAAAATGTGGGTATGAGAACATTTCAATAAAGGGATGACCTTTTTATTTAATTATGATATTCTGTACAGTTCTACTGCTATATTTATACACACACTTCTTCAAATTAAACAAAATAAATTGCAGAATTAAGCATTAAGTCTCATCATCCTTGAGATAATATCCTAGGAATGAAGTGGCCCATGAAATAAATAACACGCACCACACACACACACACACATACACACACACACACACACACACACACACACACACACACAGAGGGTTAGTTGGAAAGACACATGTATGAAGGGTTGTGGAAAGAAAGAAAAATGACATATGCAACACCACCCAAGAAACACAGATTTGCACACATGCAAAAGCACCCACAATACACTCAGGCACCTGTGTGCTGAAACACACCTTACATAGATCCACAGGGGCACATGAAACAAAAGGCACTGCCAGCAGGAACAGCTTGGGCTTTGGGTGGTGGCTTTAAAAAAAAGAATCAACAGAGAAGCATGTGCTGATGGACAACGGGCCTCATTTTTCAGTATTTCTGACTAGAAGATTAATAATGTGTGGGAAAAGGTTACAGTAAATTATTAGGTTCAATTCACTCATTTTATGATACATGGATGTCATATCTTTTCCAAAACAACTTAATTTGCAGTTGTGATGTGTGCTATTACATGTGTACTCAATGCATGTTTTAATACTTGATAAGTGAGGCCCAACGAGCAAGCGCTGATAACACACAGATGCTCATTATAAAACACAATTCACATTATTCTCTATTCTCCTTGTCCTGGATGGGCGCGCGCACGCACACACACACACACACACACACACACAAACCGGTAGGAGTGATACCAAAACATTAATAATTATTGTTAACAAAGTTAAACCGTGTCACTATTTTTCCAGTGTCTACATAATACATATGCATTGCAAACACGTCATTGGTACATCATAGCCATTATCATGAATTGTATGTACTTTTTTTTTTTTTTAAAGAAAAGAGAAGCAGAAATGCATGCCCACCCACAGAGATGTGGGCTATTCAGTGACCTGCATCTACATGTGCAAAAACAGAAGCTGGTTTATTTATATTTTACATACCACCTTTAATTAGATTCTAAATGTCTGCTATCCCTTTGAAATCCTTTCAATGAATCGGTCCTTCTCAACTTTGGTAAAAGAAATCCTCACATTCGAATGCAACCCATATAATAACAGTGTAAAATCACTTTTACAATAAAGTGTAAAATCTGTTAAAATATTCGGATTGCCTTGCTCAGCAGTCCATGCAAAGTTGGTTGTATGGGGATTTAGGGAGGTAAAATGAAATCCCCACAGGTTTGTGTGTGGTGAGAGTGTTGGTAACTGGGTCTTTCAGCGAAGCACCTGAAAGTGTCTTTTCACATGGCATTAAAGTAGGAAAATAAAATGATAGCAACAAATAAAAAAGGCAGGGATTTCGGACAAAGTTGGCTGAAATAGGGTGTTGTATTCAGTTTCTTGCCTCCTTTAGGTTTTCTCTTTGCTCAACGCATGCTCCCTGAGAAAAATCAGAGAATAGATCTCACTTTCTTATCTTACCATTCTTTCTTGCACTAACATTCAAAGCAAAATGCAGCCTTCTGCCTCAAGACATGACCAAACACCTCCCTCTCAAATCCACACATCTTATTGAGATATAATACATCAGGTGATAACCCTAAACATCAATTCCAAGAAAAATAATTAAAAAGAACACTCAGTATGATGGTCCTTCCATCCAAAAGAAACCTTCTGTTTTACTTCTAGCTCTATATGTGCACGGGGCTGATCTGAGAGAGGCTCATGCATAAGTAACACTTGCAGTAGCAGCAGCAGAAGAAAAGGAAATCTTTAAAAACACTAATGATTCATATCAGTCCCGAATTGTGTTGCTGTGATCTTTCTGTGTGTGTCCTTGGCAATACTGCTTGCCCAATCAGACCACACACCCTGTAGCCTTTCACGTTGCTTTCAACCCTTATTCTCTCCTCAGGGAGTGGATGTGTGGGTGGGGCTTGTATGCGTCCTGAGAAAGGGTATGCATCTGTATAGATGTACTGTATGTTTGGGTGTTTATGTGTTTATGTGTGTCGAGGGTGGAGACAAGCTCAGCTCTGGCTCCAGTCTCTGAATAGATCACAGGTCTTGAGCGGGTCGGCGTTCAAAGGGTCAGTCTCTCCCTGGGTTAAGGTAGTAAGGTAACGAAAAGAGGTTAGGGGTCATGTTGTCGAAGGGCCTTTTGTAGTTTCTGTCGGTACACAGCGTATTTTTGCGCCACTGCCCGGACACGCTCCGCCTCCTCTTTCCCCAGGATTACCAGGAAGTTTTGTAACTCAGGGACCGAGAACGCATGCCACTGTCAGAGAATGAGAAACACACATTATTATACCGCAGAAAGATTTTGCTACTAGCCTTCTATGATTGTCTAACAAAAAGGAATTGGCCTCAGCATCCTGTATAATTTCACTTTCATTACAAATAAAGAATACAAATAAGAGAAAAATTAGATAACTCAGATACATAAAGTGTATAAGTACATGTGTGTATAAATATGTGTGTTTTCTAACCTCCACCTCTCCAGTCTCATTTTCCTTAAGGACAAAGCTGAGCTGCTCTGGGTCAGGCCCGGCTATCAACCTAAGAAGAAGAGGACGCTCACTCAGAGGAAGCTTCTGGAACAGATCTGGAGGGGGAAAAAGCAAAAAGATCATTCAATGTTGTGTGTGACACGTGTCTCCTGCAGATGATCTAGTAACTAGACGTCTTTTCCTCACCCTGTCCATCGCGGTGTGTCTGCCTATACAGAGCAAACTTGCGGGGATTGTCCAACACCATGAACTTCTTCAGCAAGCCCTGGATGACCTCTCTGGTGGTGGTCAGAGAGCTGATGTGGAGCTGCTTCACACAGTCACATGGTAGGTAGAAGGATGTCCTCTTTTCGCTCTGCCCACAATCCGTCCCTTCCTGGCCCTCTGACGGTGCCTGAGTACAGCCAACCGTCGGCCTGGACACTTCCTCTGACTCTGCCGCCTCCACAGCGGGGACTGTGACTGGTCGACTGAGCCTCAGGTGGACCTTAATAAAGCCTGTGTAGGATCCGTCTGAAGACTTAAGCGCACAGAGGAAAAGAGGGAGTTGTGTTTTACGCACTCTAGCAGGACTGGAAAGAAGAATTATATGTGGTTCTTTAAAGTTTAACAGTTTGGGAAATACAGTTATTTTCTTTCTTGCCGAGAGTTAGATGAGAGGGTTGATACCAATCTCACACGTGACCTGTATGATAAATATGAAGCTACTGCCAGCAACCATTAGCTAGCTTAGCATAAAGACTGAAAACGGGGCAGAATAGGTGAGCTTAGCTCTGTACAAAGGTAACACATTAAACAAACAATATATATGGTAAGCTTTAGAGGTGCTGGTAGGATGATCGTGTTGACAGAGCCCAATGATGTTTCCACCTGTTTCCAGTCTACATGCGAAGTTAAGCTAAACTGCACGAGACACAGCTGTGGTATCAATCTTCTCAGCCAATAACCATATTTCCTAAAATGTCAAACTATGCCTTTAAAGTTACAACAACATGGAACCAGTGTTTTTTCACCTATAGGATGATTTCCAAATCTATAGAAGTTACTTTATTTTGATGAAATTTGATGCATCTATAATGGTCTAATAATTAATTAATTAATTAATGGTTAATAATTTTTAACTGCACATCATTTAGGAGGGAAAACAATTTAACAATTTAACTTTTACTTATGTTTACTATTGTTCTGACTTTAGTATATATATTTAACATTATGTCCCAGCTCAATTTCCGTTTTTTATTTATTAAAAGAAATATAGTTGCATTTTTAGTTTTACATTATATTCATCAACTACAACACATGTTTAAAACTCACCAGTTTCATGCCATTTGCAGAGACTTGAGCGTTATACTCTTCTATCCTTGTCCACACCTCTTCCTCTGATAAGTCCCTGGTTCCTCCCTCATCTTCCTCCTTCACTTCCTTCTGCTGAAAGGCAATAAGAGAAGCGTCCACATATCTGGTATTATTTTCATTTTCTTGACCAGCATGTGGCGCTGCCTCCTCCAAAAGTCCTGTAAAAATCAAATGCTCTTTCTTGCTTTACTCAAGTTCATTAATATATAGATTAATCAAGAGAAACCCTTCAAACCTTTAACAAAAAAAGTATACTAGTATTATAGGTGCACTACTTCTGACAAACACCTCCTTCTCTATTCCTCCATCTTTATCAACCTCAGGAGGAAAACCTGCTTCTCTGGCTGAAGCTGATGGGGGGGGTTCTTACAGCCTTTCCTCTACAGCGTGGTTACACAACTCCACCGCTCAATGTGGGGACAGGAAATGTTGTTAATGAAGCAAATCATGCATTCAGCATCACCACGCGAGAATATTGACAGCACTGCCTCCCTCTCACTCTTACTCATTTCCCTCTGTGACTGGGAGTGAGAAAGAGAGATGGTGAGGGTAAGGAGGGTGGAGGGGGAGGCAGTGAAAGAGGCGAGTAAGGGGTGAGGAATGATGAAAGAGTGGCTGCTGAGCAAGCCTTAGCAACACAGAGTTTGACTGGGTTATTTATAGTACAGTGGGATGCATCCTCTCTATCTCACAATAGCATTTTTTTCCTTCTCTTGTTCGTTTGCATTTTCTAGGGCAGAGAGAGGGAGAGAAAATGCAGGGCAGGAATCATTTCTGTAGGGGAGTCCTCGGGTTGTGTGATGAAAGCACTGTTTCATTCAACACAGATGCAGTGTGCAAGTGCATGAGTGTGTTTCTGTCTGTGCACACACATGGACTCAGGCACCTTGTGGTAATAAACAACTGGTTCCAGAGAAATAATGAGTGATACTTTTTTTGTTTGTTGTATATTTAAACTGTTGTTATCTCACACGCCAGACAATCAGGATTTGCTGCATTTAGCACTTTTATCAGTTCTTAATTTTTACTCGACATAAACAGTGATCGGCATGGAGCGTCTGATGATTGGTTACTGTCTGATAATAACAATATTACAGTTGACAAGTCCAGGCCAGTTAATCCAGTTTAATGATGGAGGATTCAGACAGATGCAAAGCAGCTTTAGTGTGTAAGATAGACTGTTACATAAGGGTATCACTCACACACACATATACACACACACACACACACACACACACACACACACACACACACAGACACCTCAGGGTGATGGAGTAAGTGTTGATGCTCTCACTCTGATGAGATTAGACAAGAGAGGTCATATAACTGGTTGAAACCCTGACAACCTTTTTGTTAACTTGAACTCACTCTTGATTGTGTCAGTCAAACCTGTGTGTGCGATTGACATCATGATCTTCAGGTAACACTAGAGTCTAGGATCTATTGCAACTGGCCAAAATTGAGGACATGGCGGCGCTGTGAGAATGAAACTAACAATACTCAAATAATACAGAGCAAAACATGTGGACAGATTTCAACGATAACTCATGAACATCCACACACGTAAGTGCATTGCTTTTACTGGGTCAAGTGTCGAGGAGGCAATATGTGATATGTGCTAATCTACTTTTTATTGCTTTGTAATGTAAAGCTATGTATCAGATTTAAATTTTTATTTTATCTTTTTTATTTACAGCGTTTTGTACATAGTCTTTATCTATAAAATAACTAACACCTCCCTCAAAAATAATGGAATGGAGCAAAAACTCAATTTCTATAATAAGTACTGTATTATTATTATTATTATTATTATTATTATTCATATATAAGTCCACCTCTACACACTTTCCTACTATTGGCTTGACGTTCAGTGTATGAGATACCGCAGAGATTCATGCTGTAAATGTAAATGGGAAAAAAATACAGCAATGTAAGTCATTAATTTTTACTGCATGAAAAAGCAGACCAGGATAGACTGAACATATCATCATAGCTCATCACAGTGGCACGCTCTCACACACAGACACATTTACACACATACATGTACACACATAAAACACATTAAAGATGGCTGGCTAATCTGGAGCAAAAGGCTCAGCTCTGGAAATAATTCATGAAGAAAAGAAGATCTGAACTCCCATTCCACTGTTTAGATGGATGAAAGTATCTCCCTTTGTGTCTGTGTACATACATGCACACATGCATGGAAGACGACTTAACACAGTGACACATTTTGAAATCTTTATACACAACATATATGATAATGTCTCTATTCACAGGATGCCGCACATATTTTTGCATTAGCTCCTTGTCATATTCAAATACAGGAATAAAACAGGACACTTTCACTTCAGGACAGCTTTTAGGGCTTTACCAGAAGACGCAATTCAAGAACCGTTCCCTCCTATGTTCTACAGATGACTGCTGCTATACTATATGTACAAAATAAAAGGCAGCATAGTGCTGAAAAATCAGGCACCATCAGCTGGCAGCTTCTGCACCAGGATCCTAGACAAGCTAACCCCAATACCTTTCTGCCTTAGCACAGCAGTAACCCTTAATTGCACACGCTGACAACACAGCTGGTCAATTATTCAAAGATTATACCTTCTCAAAGTCAGACACCAAAGGCACTGCCAGGACAACACAGCCGAACGAGGGCTGAGTGTGTTTTACATGGATGCATATGTCTGTGTAGTTTCAAGAATTTCATCTCCAGGCTTTTTGTGCAACTAGAAACCGATTTTACTTTTCTATCTGTCTAGAGAAAATAGTTCAGTCAAATGTTGCATCTTGGGACAAGCCCCACTAACAAACAAGCAGAACCTAACACCCGGCAGTGCGAGCAATTTACTGTATACATCGAAGCTAACATATCTGACACAATTATGTGTGAAGTAATACAGTGTACAGTAGACCAAAACAAAATCTCAGGAAGTGAGTGCCAACAAAACCCAGAGTTGCTATGGTAACTAGGAAAATGGTTTGCTACAGTCAAGTAGTTGCTCGACACATACACACACACACACAAACACACACACACACACACACACATTTGTTCTAGTGCAAAAGTATCAGCTTTGTTTCTACGGAAACCTCTCCCACGCACTGTAGAGAAGTACCCTTTATAGAATCGGTAGTTTACCATCATTAACTCAGTATATCTGCTTAAACACAGCAAACACATTATCTCTGTCAATAGTTGTTACTTGTCCGAGATTAAAAAAAAAAAAACACAAGTTCTCACTCCCCAAATAATGATACATGATAAATGGTTGATGAGATCAATGTGACAAAACAGATGTATGACAGTAACCCTTTCCTACACTCTCACACACCTTAAGGCCCACTTAAGAATGCACACATACCACCACTTCCTCCCCATACTTCTGCTTTCTGGGATCATGTTTTTTAAATAAATGGCAGTTTGGTTCCCAGCCCAATGGAAACACCCACCATCAGACCGATCATAGTTTTTGCCTTACTCTTACAGTTTCATCTATCAGACGGAGGGTAGCCCTGATTCTGTACCTTAGCTGCATGCTTGGCCTTGCGGAAGAATGAGGTCTTGGCCGTGAAGAAAGTGAAGTCTTCGCTCTCGTCATCCAGGCTGCAGTACCCACTGCTCATGCTGTTACTGCTGGTCATAGAGGAGGTAAGCACTGTGTTGACAGTCATGGAGAGGTCCAGAGATGACTCCAAGCACCGGTGCAATGCGTTGACAGGTTGAGGAAGTGCTGGTTTATCTTGAAAACGCAGGGCACTGTGACACTCAGCCACAATCAGAGTCCACGCGCTTCTAATTGTCCTTCTCTCATCCAGAAAAAGTCAGAGCTCCTCTGCTGATGCATCCAGAAAAGTGTAAGTCACGCCTGGCAAGGCGAGACAGGTGAACTCGGCTCAGATTCGGTGCTTTGCGTGCCACCGGAGAGGGGACCAGGAAATCGGAGAGCGAGTACAGGCTAGTCACTTCCTCCTGACGTGTGTGTGTGCTCTGACGCCGGTGTCACACCATACAGGATATGCACCTGGTAACTTGCAGCTAAGCGTGCACACATGTACACACTCATACACAGTATGTTACCCTCTCACACACAGAGGCACACACTGATGTCATGGAGTCAGTTTACAAGTTGGTTTCAAGTTAACCCTGCTCACCTGAGAGCCCCCGGCTATACCCACAATCCAACACTCATAAAAGCATGCATGCAATACCACTTCCTGCTTTCCTGTGTCTCTGTGACGACCCACTGCGAAGAAACAATGAACGGTTCAATTCAAGTCCGGCATTTATTTCTGTGAGCATCCATCTGGCCAGAGTAAACAGCAGCAGAATATCTCTTGGCTGCAGCAACAAGATGTTCACAGACCCCGTTATCCCTCTTCTCCTCGTCTCGCCGTTGCTTTGTCAATACTACAAGAGAGACGGATGCCTCCCACTCTGCCTCTTTCTCTTGCTTACCTCTCTCTCTTCCTCTCCTCTTCTTACTCTCTCTCTATCTGTCTGTCTCTGCGCCCACTTTGCTCCCTCACTCTCTTGCAGCCTTGCTCAACCATCTGTGGTTGAGTGTGTTATCAGCACCCTCCCCCCCTTCTCCCTCCACTCTCTCTCTCTCTCTCTCTGCAAGCGACTGCACCCTGCAGAGTGTGGCCACTTCCTCTTTCAGAGAGAGAGAGAGAGAGAGAGAGAGAGATGCATGGATAAGTAGAAAGAGAAATGCTTATGAGTGAGAGATATGAAGCCTCAGGGCTCCTTTGTTGCATACGTAAGAGCAAGTGACAGGAGGCAGCAGAGAGGCTGGGGAAGATGGCTGCTCTTCTCGGGAGATTCTGAGATTCTGCAGCAGGATGATTCTACGGTTCATTAGAAGCCATGATAACCACTATAAACATGTGGCTTTTGTGTTGGACCATGCCATATTTAATAAGTGCTATTGTTTTGACATCAAAACCAATCAGGGGACAGATACAGTCTAGAAGTACAGCATCACCTGCACAGCTGCATGTCACCTTTGTTGGTAAAGGGGGCACTCACGGTGCTTTAGGTGAGATTACAAAAATAATGAATGATTGCCCTCAGGATAGAAATTACGGTGACCTCTAACCTTACGCTCACCCTGCAATCTGCCCTCTGACTCTGGCAGTGACCCACCTTGCCACAAAGCAACTAATGCCCCTGTCACTGCTGAGGTTGATGCTGCATATGATCATCTGTCCACACGTGCTGTTTCTGTATGTGCAAGTAAGATTTTAAAATCGACTCTGACATGATTATAGGTAAACCTTTATGGTAGTGGAGGGCTGCAGCATGCAGGGACAGTGTGTCACCCTTTCATCAGGTGTCAGGTTGGAGTCAGCCGAAGACTGATTACCAGTGGCTCTGCTCCTCCCTCCCATCAGTGTAATCACTAAGGGAAAAGGCAATGTGCTGGGGGTGGGATGCCACACACACACACACACACACACACACACACACACACACACACACACACACACACACACACACACACACACACACACACACACACACACACACACACACACACACACACACACACACACACACACACACACACACACACACAGCTGCAGCCATAAAACAGAGCAAAAGGGGTGAAAGAGGACTGCAGGAAATATCGCCTCTTGTCTGCAGTACTGTACTAACAAAACTATAGTGTGGAGAGAGTTCAGATACCTCCAGGACAGACATCATCAACACTCACTTAATTCTGACTTTCAACTCATTATCTTTAACTACATAGTCATTACACTCTGAAAGAAGAAGTAGCAGTGAATAAACTAAAAATGACTCCAGAATTTCTTTGCAGTACATGGTGAATATTAAAAGGTAAAAGACATTAGGTAAAATATAATCAATCTATCGCTCTCTTTCCAATTCTCGCCATTCCCATCAACGTGTTTTAGGGGAGAATAATTGTGTGCATTTGTTCACGCCCCCTGGAAAAGGAGTACCTGGCACTCTACCAGGGGTCTAATTTTGCATTTACTGCCCCCTAGGCATAGAGTAGCTGTCAAGGTTCTGCTGCAGGCCTGTGGGGTTATCCAGCTTTCCTTTGTGCATGCGATGTGTGTGTGAGTGTATGTGTCTGGACCACAATGCGTGGGTGACTGAGGCTGGGATGCGAAGAGCAGCATTCAGTCACATGTGGTCACACTAGGAGTGGGCAAAGCACTATTTTGAGGATGAATTTAACATAATTATTATACATAATTACTGTATCTTGTGGCTCGTACATATGAGTATGAATAGATTTTGAGTTTAACGTTTGAAAGAGTGAATGACTAAATCTATTCCACTAGCACCCATAGCATCTGAGAATAGGTTGAGCTGACACAGCTATGCCAAAATGGAAGTTCCTACAGAGAACAGTGATTCAACTTATTAAAAAGGCTGAAGAAGTGAGGACATCACTGATTGAATAAAATGCCCGTACGACATGATGATATAGGATAGGAAAGATGAAAAGAGAGACTTCAGGAGGAGAAGGAGGAGCATGGAGGCCATGAGAGGGACACGTCAGAGGTTTACGTGACAGAGCATATTCTGTCTGGGAACATTCTGTGACCACAAAAAAGCAGATGAGCGCATTTATACATTCACAAGTATAGACAACTGAGGTGGAGGAGGACCGACAGCATGTTGTGAAAGAGGAGGGTGATTATGTAAGAATGTAAAAGTGTAGGCTTGGAAATATGCTGCAGAATGAACCCTGCCATTACCCAATTGTGAATAATGTACACTTATTCACCATACACACACACACCCACACACACAAAGTTTAACACACTCAATTTTAGATGAATGTGTGTGCTCTTCTCTAGTGCCCTTAAAAATGCCACAAATAGTTCTCTGAAACCTCTTCTTAATTCTACTGTGTGAATTTCCTTTTTTTCATATTTGAATGCTCACCTTGTGCTGAGTGGCTGCAGAGGAGCAGTGTCTTCTGGGAGATGGAGTTTCTTCAGTCTCTCTGTCCTTTCGGTTGCAGTCCAGCTGGACCTGGCTCTCACACTCCAGGTGACAAGTGTAGCTACAGTCTGATGAACACAAAACAACACCAATCAGAGACAAGAGCACACGTGGTAGGACAGAACCAACCGCTAAGAAGCAGCGGATGAAACAGTCACATGTTGACCTGACACTGTGAACTATAAGACTCAAATTTCATGTCTGAGAGTGTATTGCTGATTAGCCAAATGTGTGAGTTTAATCAAACAGGTACAGTCATACAAACACTCCCTTTTACAGAGAATTTGCGCCATCTAGTGGTTAATGCCAGAACACACCCCTACAAGGTACCAGACTGCAGCCAGGCCCGTAGAGATCACCCCCCCGCAGCCCCCGCGGTTGAATGGCAATCACCATGCGGGGGGTGATTGCATGGCAATTCTTTTTCTTTTTTTTCTTTTTTAATTCTTTTTTTTTTTAATCCAACACTAGCCAGCGGACTCGGCCGTATTGCGACTAAGTGTCGGCTGACTCGGCTGTGTTCCGGCTCGATGCGGCCAAATGTGAGCCACCTTTGGCACATTTCACTGTTGCCATGTCTGGCCCAGGTGTAGCTGTTACGGACATTTTTTTTAACTTATTACTGTGAGCAATGCTGCCGTAATCCTGTAATTTCCCCACTGCGGGACTAATAAAGGATTATTTTTATTTTATCTTATTTTACATGGGCAGATTCTGTCTGAGACATGGCAACCGGTTATCGGCAGCCATCATCGACTCTGGCCGATGATGGCGGCCGAATCTGGGCCGAATAATGTAATAAATAAATAATATTACATTACGTAATAACATTAAGATATCCCTCAAAGTTGTCTCTCATATAAAGCTACATAATAAAAAAAAGTATTTCAAACTGGCTTTATAAGTTTTAAATAATAGTTGTAAAGGCAATCGTAACAGGAAACCACTAGGGCCTCCTGCTACGCGGACTGGTGTTATTGTTGGGCCGCGGTGTATTCTGGGAAGACTACGAGGAAATTTCTCTTGAGGAAAAATGAAACGCACATTTAAAAGTGGTGCCCAAAAGCGTCATTCAAAACAGAACATGTCTGAATTAAATGACAAACTTCCCAAAATTACAAGTCTTTTTCGACCAGCTGGTGAAGGATGCACTCATCTGCCAGAAGAGACTGGTATTGTACTGTTTGCTATAGCTAACATTACCACGTAGCTAACGTTATACTTTGACAGCTGTACTGCTCTGTCTATGTGTAGTGCTTGAAAATACATTAACCTTATTAAACCTATGCTCTCACTATACCCCATGCGCCCATTATTTTTTAACGTTTCCTTAATTATCTCCACAACCACATCGTTGTTTAACTTCATTTCACGTTGTACAACACTGCAACCCTTTTGAGAAGACAACGGCTCTGTACAAAATAATAAAAGTAACCGTTAAGTATGAAAGGTCATTTTCCAAGCTAAAACTGATCAAAACATATCTCAGAAGCTCCATGTCACCAGAGAGGCTGTCCGGTGTGGCCATCCTTAGCATAGAGAATAAACGTGCGCGCAGTTTAGATGTAAAGAGCGTGGTTAAAGACTTGGCACACAGATTTGCTAAAAGACGCGCACATGTGTATTCAAATGCAAACCTGTAGAAAGTAGCTTACGGGTGTATCGACTATATGTAGGCATATTTGTTATGTTGTTGTAACATATGTTCTGTTTGAGCTGTTTGATAGGCCCTAGCATATGTTTTTTTTCCTGTTGGAATACATTTGTTCTCTGTTTGAGCTGTTTTTTCTGATTGAATAAATTTCCCTCAAAAGAAAAGCTTGGGTCCTGTTCGTTTATCTTTGGATAATGACCGCGGAACAATTTATCCCTTACATATGGAGGGGGGGCCCTCTCAGGGTTATTCTGCAGGGGGGCCTCATGTGTTTCCGTTACGGCACTGACTGCAGCATGAGTACTAACAACACATACATGGAAAGGCAATACACATTTGTTAGGTTGAACAGTAACTCTACAAGATACAAATATCTATTTGATATTATAACATGTAAAATGACCCCAGCAATAACCTTTTGAAATATCACAAACTTATAACACGGACACATTACAGATTATAATGGACATACTGTCAACAAGGTCCAGCAAAGAACATGGGGCAAACAAATACATTATGTATTGTAACAATGGATGGACAGGCTACTTTTACATTTTCATAGCCAACAAACTGTACCACTATGGCAGCACTTGTATGGTCAACTCTCATCTTACTGCTCGGCAAGAAAAGAATACATGTAGGTGCTTCCCCAAAAAACTTCCCAAAATAGTCCACTGTTCTTGTATTTTTTGTTGGTCCCACATATGGCAGCCAATGCTTGTTTATGTCTCATAAGAATTTAGTGTGGCCAGAGGCTTTTCCCCTGAGATGCATTGCCTGACATCTAACTTCTCCTCTGTTGGAGAGATAATCCATGCTAAAGAAAAGAGATACTTTTAAACCGCATGAGCAGAGAGAGGACGGCAGCTTGGGGGGGGGGGGGGGGCACTGAGTCAGATCCTTTTTGTTGTTATCAAGCAGAAACACTTTTCAAATAAAACACTCTACAGTAGACTACACACTATCAGCCAGATTCAATAAAATATATTAAACTATTCCGATGTTCTGTTGAGAAGCCAATATTTAAACAAATGCTTCAAAACACCACCTTGTTTTCTGGTAAACGTCTTTGTTGCTGAATGAACGAGCGGAGCTCAGCCTGGTTGTTTTTCTGTCTGCTGAAATTAGTGGCTCTGTCTGTATCCTGCTAAGAGAGGGACACCAGTGCATCTCTCACACTCAGCATCTGCACCGCAACCATGGCAACACGCTTCTTGATGACCATTGTAAAAAGAGAGGCGCTCTACCTACATAAGGTCACCAGTGTTTTGTTATTAATTAGCTATAAACCTTAGATTAATCACTGATGACTTTCACTTTCATGCTTTGAATTGCAGGTGCTTTGGAAATGTTTGTTTGGCAATGAAATGCTTCATATATTTTGCACTGGCATGGAAAATAGTAGTGGCCTGATTATTGAAGCAGGGACTAAGGAGGAGAGATTAAAGGGAAACAGGGGAAAGCTTACTGACAGGAGGGATATGTCCAACAAAAGAGAAAAGTTCAGATAGAGGATGCTTTGCTTGTTACAGTTTAGAGGTCAGTGCATAACAGAGGCAGATAAACGTAAGTATGTGTGTGTGCAACAGAGACCGGCTGGCAGAGAGAGAGAGAAAGAGGGATGGAGGGAAGGGCTGCAGTGCCTCGCTGACAGGAGGGATGTGTTGAGGAGAGAGGAGAGGTCAGATAAGGGATCCTCTGCCCATGACACTTGAGAGGTCATTGCAGAAAGAGAGAAAGAAAGGAAACACACAGGGGAAAGGAAGAGAGAAACTCCTTTCCTGTCCTGCTTTCTTTCATTTACTCCATCCACCCTCCCTCTGGATTACATAATGTGCCTCTAATTCTTTATTCAACCACACCTAAAAAAAATAGTCAATACTTTGGTAAAAGTGTTTATTCAATATCTTACAGAGAGTTAGATGAGGAGATTGATTTTGTTTGTAGAGTAAATATGAAGCTGTCCCTATCAGCTGGCTAACTTAGCTGAGCACAAAGTATGGAAACAGTGGGAAAGAGCTAGCCTAGCTTTGTCTAATCCAACTACAAAAGCCCCTTAAAATAGTGCTATTAAGAGGCACTGGTATAGGTTTGAATTTGTTCTGACTTTAGATAAACGCAGGCAAAAGACGGAAACAAACAAAGTTGTGTTTACATTTAGTGCTATTCACTTAAACACATTGTGTGTATTTTTCTATGGTGTGAACACATGATGCAAGATAAAATTGAATCAACTGTTAAAAAGCAGTGCTCCATAGCACTACTAGTGGTCAGAAACTCACATTCAGAGATTTTTTCCTGTTCCACACCTACAGTAAGATACTCTACTGTCAGCAAGTCACGGTTCACCTAGGCTCCAGATTATTCCCACACTTATGACACATATTGTCTGTTTCCCACACACACATATTTATATATGTATATGTAAGTAGTGTATTTACTGAGAGGGTAATAAGCATTTCAGCATTTTGGACAAAATACTGCTCGACTCTAAAATGACAGAAATAAACAAAATATTGTGGTGCTGATTTTGTGTCCACTTAGTGTGTATTTTTGTTTATATCTTTGTGAAAATGTGTTGTTGTCTTGATTCACACCTTAAACAAACCCCAGGGTTTGGACTTAAATTAAATTAAGGTGAAATATTTAAGTGTAGTGCATTCCGGTTGTACATTTCTTTTTATTTGCACAAGAAGGAATGTAAACAGCGGCAACAAAACAACTCTCAGGGCAGACGATATGGCTGACATCTTAACATTAACATCAGTGAAACACTGACCATCAAATTTGACTGTTTGAGCACCAAGCATCATCGATGTAAACACAGTGTCCACCTCCTCTGTTTTACAGCAAAGGTACAAGGTGCTGGACTAAATATGATACTCAAGTGATTCAGACTTTTGCTTGTATGTATGTATGTATGTGTCTTTGAGATGCTGTGCCATGCGTGTGTGCAAATGAGCAGGCTGTGAAGCAGCGGCAGCAGGGATCCAGTGACCCAGAAGGGCTTTAACTGAAGTTGCTTTAACTAAAGAGAACGAGGCAGATTCCACTCTGCTGGATTTTTAGGAGAAAATGTGTTCAGGTTCACTTCTGGAAATTCCACAACAGGTTTTTCGAGAAGAGTCACTGGATTCGGCGCATGCACAGACACATCTGACTTCAGTGTTTTTCACTGGAAACTACCTTTTACTTTCTGTATTTGCTTTGATTCTGTACTGAAGTCTGTACTGAAAGGGAAAATAGCCTTCCTGTAAACTGCTCCTTTTGACTGGAAAAGGCTTCAGACACATAAAACGTCAGGAACCTTTTTCCTCTTTTAAAAGTACTTATAATCTAAAGACCTGTTAGCTGTCAGTGTGGATGGACCTCTTTATTTGATTGGCCTTAAAATATATATTTTGTCCGGTAAACTGCAGAACTATGATTCTTTTAGTGTTTTATCATCACCAGGTTTATCATAGCTCTGAATCTGAATCTGAATTTGTAACTTCGATGTCCTGCTGCTGTCTGTATGAGGACGCTCCAGTTAAAGATACTTTATCTCAGCGAGGCATTTCCTGGTTCAATAGAGCCACTATACAATTTAGAAATGACAGTGAACAAGCATGAATGCACACGCACGCCTGCATGTGGGGACTGGACATCAAGAGATGACTGTAATGATGTTGAGCCATAAACACTCATCAGTTCATCCTGCACAGAGCCATGGAGTCTGGAGTCTGTGTGTGTTGTTTCAACAAGGGGAAGGTGTTATGTATCGCCATGGAAGACCGGTTGCTCCTCCACAGAAGATGTTGTCTCTCATGCCATCATTCCAATCTGACTGATTTTAAAATGACCCTGCCTCCAGACAGAGCTGGACGATGATGCAGATTGATGGAGATGAGAAAGAGAGAGGGCCAGGAAACTCCATCAGCGCAGTGGAAAGAGATGAGGGAGCTTAGATGTACAGTATGGAAAGATCTATATGTGGTGGCTGTGTTAACTTCCACTGCTGCAAGTGGGTCGATAACTGCAAGGGGAGACAGAAAAGGAGGAGCTTTGATTGCAGTGTGTTAAATGTCAATCCTGTTCTAAAAAAAGGACAGTCAGGTGGTGGTGGTGGAGGCTGCTGAGGGAAAAAATCTCCATGGTCATGCTTCCCTTTTCCGTCTCCAAAAAGCTCAGTATTTTGATGTTTGTCTCTGCATTATCTCCTGTGCCCTTTTAGAAGATAGGGGATGTGGGGGATTGTTTTTTTCTGGGAGACTGTGGGTGTGGGACAGACAGGGGAGGGTAGAGACACAGATTTGCAGTGTTTCTCGGATCATGGAGGATGTCTGTGCGGCAACAGATAGAGCCACTGGGAGGGGCATATTGTATTTGCGCCTTGTCTGCGTTAGGAGGGAGGGGATTAATAGGGGTGAGTTAGCTCTAACATATAAGCGAGGGTATCAACACGGTCACTGATGAACCTAAAGGGAGCTCTGCAGGTCTTATGAAGGAATTAAGAGCAGCTTTGGGGGCTTTAGACTGTCTGATCCCATCATAGCTCATTTGGAGCAGTTATTCATGTTCTCCCACTGTGCTGCTCACACACACTACACACCATGCTACTCATTCTACTGCTTATCATCATAGATCAAATCATCATCATCAGCTTCTGTTCTCTCATGTTACTCAAACACACTCGACTTCAATGAGCTTCCAGGATGCAAACTCCATATGCTGACCCACCAGACATGAGCAAACAAATATCACCAAACCTAAATTAAATCTGACCCAGTTGCCTTTGACATCTGTGTCTATATGTGCACAAACAATCATTTCATATTCGATACTGAAGTTCTATCTCCATCAATGCAGCATCTCTACCTTCCCCTTCCTCAATTCATCCATCTGTCAATCTACAGATGCTCCCTGAATTCACTAAACAAACATAAGCAGACACCAGACTCAAGGCTTATTCTGTCCAGTGAGGTGCAGATAGAGGCAGCCAAATGCTTTAGGGGTATGTTTTTCTTCATGAGAATATTTCTGTGTGTTGATGATTTTATGTTTTAATCCCAGTTAAATGCTCCTCTGATTAAGCTTTTCAGGATCAATTTGATGTTCAATAAATACAAATTGATTTGTTTTGCTAAAACCATTACAGGGCTATGAACATAGTGAATAAATTGAGTTGACAAACTGTCTCACTCAAAGGCCATTTTGTGGATTTCTACCAGAGCTTTCAGGCGCATCTTATGACCTTCATCAGCAGGCAGAATTTTCTCAGTTCATATAGAGATAGTATTTTTGACAAAGTTTATGAATGGACATTTAAGCTCATTCACATTGAAGTTCATTGCAGTAAAAAAATTAAGTATTCCAAGAATACACTATATTCATACTCAAGTCAAGCTGATACCAAAACTCAGAAAGCTCAATCAGAGACCATTATTTTAATAAATAACAAGTTAGTATATTTGCATCTATGTACTCATTTGTTAAATTTTATTTTACAAAGTGAGGAAAGCAATCTTTAAGTCAAGCCTGAATTTGCCTTACACATGATCCCAATCTCCAGGTATCAGGACTGAAAAAGTCAGATCAGTGGATCCCTGGAAAAATGGATCCTACATTTCCCATAATTCCATTTGATAAAATCATTACGTTTGACCTTCCATCTTTGATAAATCTTTCAAAAGGTCTACATTTGTAACAGACTTTCTATGGAAAGTTTTTAATCTCCTAGCCGACATAATGACATCATTACGATTATTTTCAGACTTCATAAAGCTACCCAAAAACCTTCAAAGGTATCCTTAAAAAGAAATAAATAAATAACAGTTTAACCTTTGCCCTGAACACATCCAACAGTACTCCTCTTAAAACACCTTATCCTCTCAAACTATGAGACCACAGTCACCAAGTTACACTTTAGAGAATTAGATTCTGACTAATAATAGATAAAAGAAGCAATCAAAGAGGAACTGCATGTGAATGTGGTTTGGGCCAGTGAAAGATCAACTAGGTTTCCTTCCAGGGAACACCAGCTTAAAATACCCATTATCTGTCTGCTGCATGTAGCTCACTCTGTTAATGCTGTTTTCTGAAGCTTTTGAGGCTGCAGCATGACACCACTCAGGTGGATGGGTGAGCTCTTGATGAGCAGCTCCCTGAGTCATGTTTGGTCAGGGTATTATCAGGCATACACAGAGGGACACACACACACACAGCTGAGATAACATGTTTTTTTTAATTCAGCACTTAGTCTCTTGCTGTGAATGAATCAATAAGTCTGCAGCACCCAGCCATTTTGCTCTCTGCTACTTTTTACCCCAGCCACACTTTGTGCTAATGTTACATTATGTATTCATCACCCCCCAAAAAAGTGCATTAGCCAGTCCTGTATTTGGAGATAACATGGGACAAATCGATACCTTGCAACCTTCAGCTGGCTCCACCTTATCTCAAATTCCTGCTATAAATATGAAAGTCAATATGTTAATCCAATTACGTCGAATTTTATCGAACAGATTGAAATTGTGTCGGTTTTCTGTGTTTGTGTGTCTGGAGTAAGAATAAACTGTAGATCCAACAGCTTTCATCGGACCTGTTTACCGGACTATTCTGCCGTTTACTGCCTGTCCTCACTGTTAACACACAACAACACTTACCTCACACAAAAGCGAGGGGGATAGATCAGCCGATAGAGACGGGGGTATAGACAAAGAGTAACAGGCCTTGAGGGCATTGTAGTTCACAGATAGACAGACCGATGCACAAAATACCCAAATATTTTGGCCCGCAGTCGGTCTTTCAGGGCAACCCGGCTCAACTTGTCTACTCATCACCTTTCCCTTTTCCCAAAAATACTGACCCCTATCACTACCAAACTGATTTAGATTCCATGCACAACCTCTAAGTCTCAATTCCCAGTTTTTACCACTTGTTCACACTCCAGTCTCCACTCCATACCTGAGGTGTTGAGCAGAGAACCATTAGAGGATGATCGTCGGAGGATCCGCAGGCTGTCGCTCCAGGAGCGAGACTTGGGCAGCCTCTTCAGCAGCCTCCCCAGGCGTCGTGACACCTGTCCGAAGCAGGCGCTGCCAGCCTCCCCTTCCGAATCACCCCTGACCTCATCTAGATGCAGTGACACCTGGCCAAGTAACGCTGTGCCCACCCCAAAGCCCTCAACTCTCCCTGACCCGAACCCCTCCCCTGACTCCCCCTGCGTGTCCTCCTGCCCCGGGACGAGAGGTGCTATCTGTGCCATTGAGGGAGCATGGTGGCACCAGCCGGCAGGCACCGTCCTGTGCGCGTAACCCTCGCTGGTCCTCCTGTCCTGCCCCCCGCTGCCCCTGTCCTTTTGCGGACTGCCCCAGCGCCAGCCCCCCCAATTCCCTCCTCTGCCATCCCAGCGCAGCCACTCTGCCACTGGTGCCACGCTCCGAATAAACAGCCCCCTCTCCACTCGCTCTGCCACCCCTCCACCTGTACTCCTCACACACTCCCTAATGCTCTCACCTCTCTACTTGCCTCACACTTTTCTTTCCTCACCTGCTCGGTCTCCCTTACACGTCAGTGTGTGGACATGAGCCCTGAATCTCGTCTGTACTACTTGTTCCTCTCTAACGTGTCTGTTATCAATGCTCCCTCGTCCTCTCTCCCCTCTTTCTCTCTCCCTCTCTCTCTGTCTCCACTGCAGCACCCACACACTCTGCAGTAACAAACAGCCAGCTTAAAGAGACAGAGACCCCCTCACAATTCTCTATTCCCTTCTCTCTTCTCTTTCATGCAACAGGAGCCTTTTCTCATTTTCTGCTCCCTCGGTGGTTGACTGTACACAGTTCATTCAGTAGAGAAGAGGATGGGATCTCCATACAATAGAGCAGAAACATCATAGACCACTGCATAGGTAGTTACCGATGCTCTTCTCCCCCTGTTCTGTCTCCTCAGTGTGAAACCCTAGGGCAGTGGTTGAGGGGAGTTGAGTCAACCATCCTGTCGAACCCCACGACAGTCTGTCACAACATCTTGTCAGCGAGAAGGACATGCATCACTTCAAGTGAGTGTGTTTGTGCTTGTATGTGTGGGTTGAGGTGAAGCGCAGTCCATCGGTTATTAATATGTACTGTGAAAGGAAAAAAAAAGAGAGAAAGCAAGCTACTGGGAGTTCTTCTGCTCTACTTTTAAAATTTGGAGGAACAGGATGTGCTCTCCAGTTTCCCTCACAAGCATATGACATAATTGCAAGCAATGGCAGAAGAAGGTTATGCTCTGATGTCACAATTTTTTTCACTGCAAAACAGAGAATGACGTGAGGCCTCCTTATAAAATCCAAGATCCCTAAATCGCTCTCATCACAGATGGGCTTTAGAATGTCTTTACCCTTTCTGTTCTGCCCTAACCATCTCTTCCCCTGCAGTCCTCCGATCACTATTCACCAAGGGCGACCTAAATATAGCCTGGTTGAAAATCCCCACTGCTCTGCCATACATACAGTTTAGCAGCAATGGTGCAAAAACACCACGCAGGTCTTTCTGCAAAAACAAAATCCTTCTCTGCATGCTTTATCTTGTGACGTCTTCCTTTTTTTATCAAGGTGAAATATTGTTAAGGGCGACTGGGCGAAGACTCTTTCTATGTAGTTGAAGAAAGATGCATTGTGATGTAGTAATCTGATGAACAGGTGCTCAATAGCTTTCTCATGCAATGCAGTCTTGTATTCAGATTATTTTTGTCTTCAATTTAAGACATGTAAGGTCTGAAGGAATGTTCTGGCTGATATCTAGTTAAAACTATATTCATTGCATGTCTGGCAGGGCGGCAGCAGTGGTATGCCGGCACAAGAAGGTTATGAGCCATTTAACACAACCTTCTTCCCATGTTTTCTTTTTCAACTGTGAATGGAGCTTTGAGAAGACCAATGTGAAACGACTGCAAGGGTTCCTAAAACAGGGTCTGTATTACATAGGCCAAAGGGAAATATGGAGGAGATGGGGTTTAAAGAAAAGGCACATCCTCTTGAGAGAGGAGTGCCATGGGCCATAAAAAATACATGAAGAGGGTTACTATGAAGGTGCTGCGGCAACTGTGTGTGTGTGTGTGTGTGTGTGTGTGTGTGTTTGGGTGTGTGGCTGTGGGGCTTCCTGGCAGCCAAAGGTCAAAGTGAGTATCCCATCCCTGTCTCTACAGTGACCAGTAAACGACCCCACATTTGCTCACTGTAACAACAAGGATTTCCACTCTGCTAGAAAATTGAGGTTTAGATTGCAACTAGAAGGTGGAAATTGTGCATATCCAGTACAAGGTGCAAGTCCTATTGCTGGACAAGGCTGAAGAGGCGAGGACCAAACCCAGGGTCTCGGCACACAGGTGCCATAAAAGCATATTACCCTGAAAGCTTTAATTAAAGACTAATCTGACGTCTGACTCTGTCTGCCAACCTGTAATCCCAACCTCTCCATCCTTGAGACATAATCCCAGGAAGGAGACACCACGAGCTGGGATTAAGGAGACTGCCATTCCCCTCCCTCACTCCCTCGCTCCCTGCCACCTTCCTGCCTGTCCTGATCAACGTCCCAATATGGAGAGATAACAATTCAAATCACAAGAACACTGATAAACAACAGCCACTGATGGGATACAACCCACATCTACTGTATATATTGATATAACTGTTACACATTGGACTTTTCTTTACAGCTTTATAAAAAAGAAAAGTATCTATCATTATTTATGTGTATTATATGGTGATGTCCTTGTTTAAAACAAAAGTGTTAGACATTTGGATACCATTAGAAGAACATCAGAGAAGAGTGTGTGTGGAGAGAGTTCCCTTAAAAGGCCAGCTTAGTGTCAATATAGCAGACATATAGGCTGTCACTTATCAGGTATATCATATGCTTCATTATTTTACATATGGCTCTCAATTATAGTGTATTTATATAATGAGGGGGCATTGCTATTTAGAATGCATAATACAAATCAAACTCAAACATCTAACTTTCATGAAAAACAATAAGGATTTTTAAAAAAAGATCAGAAACACAGACGAAAGCCAGCTGTAGGAGCATTGTGCAACAACAGAGAGACTGGGAGCTCCGGCTCGATTGACAGATTCCCCAGTAGGGCAAGGCGCCATCAACCAGTCCCTGCAATCACCCGACTTTCTAGAGGGGGAAAGTGCTGTTTCCATGAACTTCATATGCAACCAAGCCAAAGCAGACACAGGGAGGGGGATAGATTAAAGGCAAACAGAGGAAGGGAGGCATACAACGAGACTAAGAGACAGAAGGATGGTTGTTTATGGCTGCCAGGCCTCCGTCTCTCACTCCCTGTTATTTGCTGGGTGTAGTTGAAAGAGGAGCATGTGTGCATATGTGTGTGTGTGCGTGTGTGCCGTTTCTATTTTGGCAGTTTTGGTTGCGTCTCTTCCCACAAAAATAACCTGAAATGCCTAAAATTGTGTTGGTTGTCATAAATGTCCTGTGACCCCCAGGACTGTATACCACACTCACCTCTGATGTTTTCCAAGAAAAGAGACAAAAAGAAAGTTTGATCTATAGAGGGCAGCTGCTGGCAGAGAAAAGCAAGCTCTAGCAAATTAGCTGGATCCACAAAGAGACCCGTGGAGACAAAAAGTTATTGGGTTGTAAAGAAACTCTGTGTGTGTTTCTCTGTGTATGTGTGGGAATAGTGCTCCAGTAATCTGCTCTCGCTCTACTGAGCTATTGCTGATAGCACACTAAATCAGACAGCTCTGCAGTGCTGGACAAACCCTTGTTCTTTTCCCCTATCCCTCACTTGCACGCCCCCCCCCCCCCCCCCCATCTCTTCTTCTAGCTCTCCGTTTTTTCTCATTCCTCTCACCCTGCCTCTCTCCACCTCTCCTCTGACTCTTTCTATTATTTGTGTCAACCTTGAATCCAACTACTTCTCATTCTATCCCTTTCTTGTTCCATGGCCCCTCGGCTCTGTTCCTCTGTTTCAGCCGTCCCTTTCTTCCTTCCCTTCTCTCGACCCTCTCATTAATTTCTTTATCTCCATCTGTTCTGCAGCCGCAGCCTCCCTGTGACAGAGTGCTGCTGACACAATGCCAAGTCAGCAGCACTCTCACACACATACACAGCATGCATACAGTACAGTATGTGCACAGTAAAGCCACACACACACACACACACACACACACACACACTCCCACCAAGGGTGTTTGTATGTGTGTGCCCTCAAGTTAGATTAAACATATCTGCCATGGTCAAATTGGCTTGTTCCAAACTGTCTGCCTCCCAGAGCTGTGCAGGTGGGAGTGATGCCGTCAGAGCCTGAGCAGCTCTCAGAAGTACAGTAATACAGTCATGTGACTCCATAGATATCAGGCAGAATGAATGTAAACAGTTTCCAGTGCTTCCAGTGTCACTATTACATCTGTATGCCTGCTGGAACACATACTTTGTTCTCACATAGACAATGTAAAACACATGCGTTAATACACACCAAAGTAACACTTTTAATTCTACTATATTGTCATCATTCTTTGAGGTCAGACTGCAAAGCTTAAAGGACAAGATAATGGGCTTTCCATGGAAGGGTTTTGGCTGTGTCTGTGGAGCTAGAAAACGCAGGGAAATGTCCTATGTCATACTGGCTCAGTCACAAAGGCACATGCACACTTCACTGAGTACATTCGGTATGTGTACACGCACACAGCAACCAGTATGGAAGAGTTTAGCCGGCTACTTGTGCCCTTCATAGAATAATAATCACAATAATAAATATTATATTGTAGCAAAAACAAGATACAGGACAGTAAGTCAAGTTCTCTTCAATTTACCAACAGAGACCATCTGTATTATCTAATAAGGTAGAATACATGCAACCAACATTACGACTGAAAGAAGGGTTTAAAGTGCATCTTTTGATTAATAAAATATGAAAGTGCCAATGGGTAACAACTATCACTTATTCCGACAAAAACACCCTAAAGACATATCTGAATGACTCTCTACTTACTTTGACACTTGAGTGCTTGTGCAGTGATCTGACGGCTACAGGCGTCACACCAGTCGCGCGTACAGGGCTTGGACTCGAATAGATGTCCTTCACCCTTCTCGGTCCTCACCCGAGGATCCACCCCCCGGGGGAAGATGGACCAGGCCTCCCGACGGGGAGGCTCGGTGCGTGCCAGCTTGACCACTCCGGTCCTTCCCTGTGTAAGCCGCTCCAGCGGTAGACTGCCGGCGTGTACTTCTGCTGGCACGGAGGAGGAGATGCTCTGACGTCCGCTGTCTCCGCTCCAGGTGTCCAGTCTACCGCGTGACGCGTCTCGGTGCGCTCCTTTGTGTCCATTCGTAACTGCTCCGCTTGGCATGACATTGATGCTCGAGCCCTTGAGCGAAGTCCCTCTCCGACTAACTGGGTTAGGGCTTGAGTCATTGTTGATGTGCCCGGTTTGGCTTTCTTCAGATCCAGCTGCGGTGCGCTTGTCGCAGTCCGTGCTGCTCTCCTCTCTGTCCTGGTCCATGCTACGTGGCGCAGGAGCTCCGCATCCTTCACCGGGCATCATCCCTCCTCTCGCTGTCGTTTTCCCAGCTGGTCCCGGAGACAAGGGATGAGCTCCCGATTGCCCTCCAGTTGTGGACGACCCGCATTCCCCGCTTCTCCTGAAAATCATCTTCTCCCAGGACGACTTCCTCGGCAGGGTGATTTTCTTTCTGCCTCTGGCCAGTTTGAAGAGCAGCGGTTCCGAGTCCAGTCTGTGCGGACCCGGGTGCTGCCCCACCACACTCACAGACGCCATTATCCTGTTCCCTTATAATGCGTGTGTGTGTGTGTTTGGCAGCTTGGAGTGTGTACCAGTTCGTGTTTTTAATCCGTGCCCTGAATGTAAACTCAGACTCACACCCGCAACAAGCGTGTAGTAGTGACGCGAGGGACCTGTCAGCTTTAAATGCCGTGAGCGCGCTCCATTTAAAGCGACAGGAGCGCGCTCTAATCCCTGACTCACACTGTAGTTTGGATTTTTTTTGAAAATTCAAACAGGCGATGGTGACGTTTTTTGAGCAGGAAGACAACACTTTAAGACAGACTGAGGAGGGAACCGTGTTGTTTTGACGTATTATTAACCACTAAATCACTGGTTAAAAACACTTCACACGTAACTTTCTGACGACTCACTGCACTTTGTTGGCAGTCTATCAGTATGGCCTTTAGTCTGCTCTAAATGTAGTCCCAGTAATTAACCTCTGAATCCACTTTTACTAAACACAGACTACAGAGAGCAGACTGGCATAAACCACACACCACAATCTCAAACGAAGAATCTGATCTGTGGAGAGCTCCCAAAGACTGGATTAAGAAATATGACATGGGGAACATGATAATAATAATAATAATAATAATAATAATGAGGATTTAAGAAGGGATAAGACTTTTAATGGGATATGACTTGCAGAATCAGTAGCTTCTTTTAAATCACTTTTTTTTTTTACATTTAAAATGTATTGCAATGTTTTGACTGTGGTACGGCAAACATATTAAAGAGAATCGTCTTTGACATATAGTACCTGATTCTGACAATGGAAAGTCCAAAAATGTGTAAAATTATTGTTTGTAGACTGTTATCGATTACTTTTAGGTGTTAAGAGGACTCAGGCAGAAGAGTTGTCTCAGTTAAAACTAGACAACAGTAGGGATGAAACAGAACATATTGAATATTGCTATGATGTAGAACAGTGATACAAACACAATGTGACACTTGTTTGTGTAGGCTAGGAACAGGAAAGTTATCAAATGTTCCACTTTGCCATGAGCATGTCACATGAGCTGCATAAAACCACAGAGGCAGTTGTGCTTGTTCCCCTCACTAAACTGAGAAAGCCCCTGAGGACACCCACACCACTCCTACTCAGATTGAGTGAAGAACTTTCAATTTCATTCTCTGTACTTTGCAGTGTCACAACAGCGCACTTGTTTCTGTGACCTTTCATATTCCCAGCTAAATTGTACCTTCCCACAACATATTTATTGTTAAAGTAATTTTACTACAGACTGAATATGATAATCTACTGTTGTCAAAGTCATTCGTGATTGTACTGACTTTTCAGAACATGAGGTAGGTTGAGGCTAAAACATATTAAAGGGGGACATGAAATAGTTTTTACTTTCACCTTGCATTACATCCTCAATGGAGATATTATTTATCAAGACAAAACAAAAGAGATTAAAATATGGCAAAAAAAGTTTATAGTAAAAGCGTATATATATATATATATATATATTTTTTTTTTTTCTCTTTTCTTTTTTTCTCAACTGTCACCCCTTTATAAACAAATCCTGGGATTTCCCCACCGCATGAGCCAAACTGGCTAATGTCATTTTTTTCTAGCTGTTAATTTGCTGTACTATCTGGACTGTGTACTTCTGTTGAACGGAGACACTGTGGTGAGTACCAAGAGTACCTAACTTCTCGTTTACAATGAAACCCATGATCAAATACAAAGAAATAAGTCCTCATTCACATTAAAACATCAGCAGGAAGAGATACAGATGAAAATGACAGTTCTGTGTGCTTGGAAAGGCTGACAATGATGTAAGCTATTACGCTGAATTTACAATGATGTACTTTAGGTAAACCTATAAATAAAGTCACATGAAACCATTTGAACGATCAACCATTAGGAAAAAGACAGCCAGCGTCTTAAGCCTTCCACAAACATAAGAGAGAGACATACACAGACAGAGAAATATAGTGTCAGACTGGTTAAATTAATCATTTTAGGTTCTCCAGAGTTTGCAGTGCGCTTCTTCTGCGGGACAAAAAATAAACAGCCTGAAGAAAAATACTCTGGCAGCTGACTATGAATTCTTTTTGCTGTATCCTGTGGCAGCCTATTAGAAATACAATAACACTAAAAGGCATTAATGACGTTTGTATTGACCTGCTGTACTCAACACACACACACACACACACACACACACACACACACACACACACACACACACACACACACACACACACACACACACACACACACACACACACACACACACACACACACACACACACACACACACACACACACACACACACACACACACACACACACACACACACACACACACACACACACACACACACACACACACACACACACACACACACACACACACACACACACACACACACACACACACACACACACACACACACACACACACACACACACACACACACACACACACACACACACACACACACACACACACACACACACACACACACACACACACACACACACTTGTGGGCCTCTTATCTCTAAATTGAGATTCACACGTATTGATTTGTCTTCAGCTACTTCCACTTGTTACAGCACGGGGCTTCAGTCGGTCCTTGAAAGTAAACCCAGTACATGGTCCATAGCTGTTCATGGGGGGCAGTAAAAACTAGAGAGTGTGTGGGTTTTTGAGTTAAGATGCAGCACTTTTGTCACAGTGTAGAAGGTCTGGCCAAGTTCGGCTCCAGTGCTGCTGCAGGGCTCACTGTTCCCAGACTAAATGACAAAACAAAAGCAATAACATCATACTTTGTCATCTACTGCGTATGGGGTTATGAGTTTTGAAAGAGACATGAAGTTGGAGACTCAACTCACCTCTCAATAATGCTGTTGTTACACTGTAGTTCCCTCACCAAAATCTCCATTTCCTCCTTCAGATGGTGCATTCTAGAACAAAGGAAGATATGTTATCAGGACAACCGTCTCAATCTTGCGCACACACATACAAACACACACAAAGACACACACCTAGAGACCATCTGGTCCTTGTCCCTCAGGGCAATTTCAGGCTGTTGTCCCGTTCGCTTGGACTGCAGAGTGAACAGGATTCTGTCCAGAGCCTGAGGAGGACAGATGAGATGTTACATCACATCACTGAGATGCTACATGAGTGACATCACTAAAATATCACATTACTTTTTTTTTTATCAATGCAAGAATACATGTCTTTATGCATACTGTCATGTTACAATATTTGATCTGAGCTGCAGAGATCTTTAACACAGAGAAAGTGAAATGTTGACCTTATTTTGGTGCTGCTCACTCATCTCCAGGTCTGCCAACAAGCCTGTGGCGAAAGAGCTGAAGTCCTGCAGTCTGGTCTGCATCTCCAGTAAAACACTGCACATACAGAAGGTAGACACTTCAGGAAGTCAACTTTACCATCGTCTAAATCTAAATTCTAAAACAGAAGAAAAAAAACTAAATTTGTTATTTCAAATTTGAAAACTGAAATCTGCTATCGTCCATTATAAACAAGCAAAAGATTTGTTGATCTGGATAATTTCTTAATCAATCCATTAGTAATTTAGCAATTCCACAGTTTATTGTATATACATACCATGCACATGTTCATACTTGTATATTGGGTTTTGAATATTTTGACATGCTTTAAGGTAAAAAGATTAATAATTAAAAAAGATTAAAATATCTGCCTGAATATATCTGTATTCACCGTCTGTCTGAAATGGTCTGTTAGCACCTTTCTCTTTAAAGAAGCTACATTTGATATTCAGAGCATTAATAAAAGCAGCAAACAATGATTTTCTATGTAAAGCTGAGCTGGCGTAATGTCTACCTGAGCAGAGAATGAAGTATCTCTGTTTTTGTTGTAATCCAAACCTCTCTGTGCTTTGTTTACAGCCGCACATTTCTGTTTGTGCATGTGAGCGTGGCCCACGATTTAGCCAATGCCCGTCGCTCTGCACTGCGCTCATACGTCAGTTATAGCTGATCTCAATCAACGACATTGTCGCAGAACTGTTCCCTCTGCCAGCGCTGCTTGTAAATGACTCCGAAAACGTTCCGTTAATATGGTGACTGTTTCCCGCAAGACTTTATTTTGTAAGTTCCTTATTCACTCACATAATTCACTTTATGAACGGCTAAGCACCTAGCTGGAACAGGAACAAGGTACTTTGTGTTTTATTTAGGCTTTGCCTACATGTTTAGTGACTATTTTAATTAATTAGTAAAATGTATTGTAATAAGATTTTAGCTATAGGTGCCCTTTATGAAAGAGAAAATGTTGTGATTAATGTCCACATGTATATATGAATGTCATCTAATTAATATGTACACTAGTAAGAGCTCATTTCTGTTTTATTTGTTCCATAGCTCTTACGGTGATTTCTGGATATTTCTGGAGAAAGAGACACTCTTAAATTTATGTTTGGCAATAAGGCTCATGAATAAAGGCATTCTGTAAACATTAGTTCGCTTCACTATTGTCTGGCTGGGGTCTGCTACACTGCTTCCAATGTTTGCACTATTAGCGGTTCCCAAGTTGATTACTTACATTAAGGCAATTATGTCTTTCTCATCCAAGTTTTCTGAAATGTTATGTTTAAATATGCAAATTAGGCATTATTTAATGCTAACTTTGGTGAATTTGTGAGAAATCTACAGACAAAATTGAAAAAGTGTAGCAAAACAAAACACTTAAGTGTGAGTTGGATGCTTACTTTCTACTAGTTTCAGCAAGAGAACATCTTATGGAAGCTAAATAGCCCAAATCTCAAAATTGACCAGTGCGTAGAAAACAATAGTATTGCCTTAGTTATCCCCTTAAGATCAAAACCATACTTGAACCGTAATCAAATTATTTTAGTTTACAAATGGTAATCAAGGCTTTAGTTACTAAATATTCAACTTAACCTTTAAGAGTTAAAGAGTTTTTTGAAAATTCAAACAGGCGATGGTGACGTTTTTTGAGCAGGAAGACAACACTTTAAGACAGACTGAGGAGGGAACCGTGTTGTTTTAAGTAAGTAACATAAACATGTTGCACAAAATGTACCTCTTCATTTTGAGATTTTGATCGGGTCACATCTACCACATTCTGCAAAATTTTCTTTCAAAACGTAATTTTAATTCGAAAAATGTATAGTTTTAGCCAAACAAAATGGAAAATAAATTAAATAAAAATAGAGAGGAGTGTAATACAATTCATAATCTCTATATCACTTGCTCAACAAGTGTGAAATAAAGCTTAATAATGTAGACTATAAATACTATCTGTTTGAGGGCAACTGCTGAATTGCTGCCAAACAAAACAAACAGTTATCTTTTTGGAAATAGTTAAAGGGTTTGTTAACATAAATCTGCTGTACTTTCAGCTAAAAAAAAATGCAACTTGAGATCCTGCACTGACCTGCTCCACATCCTTGTTGAGGCCAAAAGCTCTTTGTATCTCTGCACGCAGTCCTCTCTAAGCAGAGATTTCACTCTCTTAATGTGGGACGACAGGTGGATTCTTGGATGGAAGAGAGACAAGCAGATTACAGGAGAGCTCAGAACAACATACTTTACAGGATGCCTGAGCAGGGCGGCAGCCGTGTGGACACACTCACTTCTCAAATTTGTGGATTTGCTCATCGTTATATGCCAACTCTGTGGTGAAAACAAGAAAACAGGTATTGTCAATTTGACCATTTACAAAAAAACTAATTAAATACAGCGTAGTAACAATAAAAAAAGACATACTGCCAGTTAATCGGTCTTTACGATAATGCTGATGAATTGCGGTTATCTTTTGCAGCAGCATCTCCATCTTGTGACAGCTGTGGAAGGCAAAATGTCAAGAGTTAAAAAAAATACAAATGTGGGAGGCGACCCTGAAGCTTTGTATCCCTGTACGCTTGGAGTACCTCTTGTCATTGGCCAGTGTCTCTGCTAGCTTGGCCTGTTCTATCTGCAGATGGTCCAGTCGGCTCTGAAACTCTTGGATCCCTGCAGCGTATATAGGCAAGTGCTCACGTACCTGTAGAGACAGCAGCCACAGACTGAGACCTGATTCAACAAATCACAAATCTGCCACAAAATCCTGGATTAGTTTACATGTACAGTGCATCCGGAAAGTATTCACAGCGCTTCACTTTTTCCACATTTTGTTATGTTACAGCCTTATTCCAAAATGGATTAAATTAATTATTTTCCTCAACATTCTACACACAACAACCCATAATGACAAAGTGAAAACTGTTTTTTGCAAATGTATTAAAAATAAAGAACGAAAACATAACATGTACATAAGTATTCACAGCCTTTGCTCAATACTTTGTTGAAGCACCTTTGGCAGCAATTACAGCCTCAAGATTTCACAAGCTCGGCAAACCTATTTCTGGGCAGTTTCTCCCATTCTTCTTTGCAGAACCTCTCAAGTTCCATCAGGTTGGATGGGCAGCGTTGGTGCACAGCCATTTTCAGATCTCTCCAGAGATGTTCAATCGGGTTCAAGTCAGGGCTCTGGCTGGGCCACTCAAGGACATTCACAGAGTTGTCCCGAAGACACTCCTTTGTTATCTTGGCTGTGTGCTTCAGGTCGTTGTCCTGTTGGAAGATGACCCGTCGCCCCAGTCTGAGGTCCAGAGCGCTCTGGAACATGTTTTCATCCAGGATGTCTCTGTACATTGCTGCATTCATCTTTCCCTCAATCCTGACTAGTCTCCCAGTTCCTCCTGCTGAAAAATGCTGCAGATATGGTTGTCCTTCTGGAAGGTTCTCCTCTCTTCATAGAACAACTCTGTCAGAGTGACCATCGGGTTCCTGGTCACCTCCCTGACTAAGGCCCTTCTCCCCCGATCGCTCAGTCTGGCTGGACGTCCAACTCTAGGAAGAGTCCTGGTTGTTCCAAACTTCTTCCATTTCCAGTTGATGGAGGCCACTGTGCTCATTGGGACTTTCAATGCTGCAGATTTTTCTGTACCCTTCGCCAGATCTGTGCCTCAATACAATTCTGTCTCGGAGGTCTACAGATAATTCCTTGGACTTCATGGCTTGGTTTATGCTCTGATATGCACTGTCAACTGTGGTACCTTATATAGACAGCTGTGTGCCTTTCTAAATCATGTCCAATCAACTGAATTTAGCACAAGTGGACTCCAATCAAGTTGTAGAAACATCTCAAGGATGATCAGTGGAAACAGGATGCACCTGAGCTAAATTTTGAGTGTCATGGCAAAGGCTGTGAATACTTATGTACATGTTATGTTTTCGTTCTTTATTTTGAATAGATTTGCAAAAATTTGCAAAAAACAGTTTTCACTTTGTCATTATGGGTTGTTGTGTGTAGAATGTTGAGGAAAATAATGAATTTAATCAATTTTGGATTAAGGCTGTAACATAACAAAATGTGGAAAAAGTGAAGCGCTGTGAATACTTACCGGATGCACTGTATTCTATTTAAATGCATTTTGAGTCTGGTAATGATGAGAAGAGAGAACTCATAGGGCTTAGAATGCAGTACTTGCAAAGTTGTGGGAATGAAACTTGATCATCTCAATTTAAAGTCAAACATCAGCACTTTTATGTCCAATTTTATGTGCTGACTGAAATAAGACTATTTTATATGGGCAAAATTCGTATACGCTTGCTTGTGTTTTAAGATTTCACATTCCACAGGTTTGGCTTGGTTTTCATTGTGATCGGCACATCTCCACTATAAACTCATTGATGAAGGAATAATGGCATTAAAATACAGAAAAAAAGCCACATTCCCAACTTTCCATCCGCCTCATTAGTCAAGCTGTGACACTTCTTCCCCATGCTACTCACCTGATGCAGCTTTTGCCTGCCATCAGTTGATCCTTGGTTTTCTGAATCATAATGGCCACTAAGAAAAAGGAAGATACAACAGATATGGGAGGAAAAGAGGGGTGAAAGAGGAGGTTGTGGATTGAATAACAACATAAAAAGATGTGTTTGGGCTACATGTATCAAAAACAAACGTGAATGGCTAAGCTCATACAGTGAACAATCCAATCCTACATCACACTCAGTGAAAACTGAATTGAACTTGAAAAAAAGCAACTACAACTCCAATTGCGAGATCACCAATTATCTCAGGAAGTGTGTCAAGGAACTCACAGTGTGTGAGTCCTGTGTTCCACGCTGAGGCAAGACTGCAGTCTAATGGTGATCATTGTGATACTGTGGATTGCTTCTTCACACTCCCTACGCAACCTCATCCTGAGGAAGAAGTGTGAGAGAGGAGGAAGAATCAACAGGAGAAGAGTTTGATAAGGATATTACCTAGGGTTAGTACATAAACTAGAGGCTGCATCTTTAAGTGCAGTCAAACAAATACTCGTTATTTTAGCATGTGTGTGTCTCACATATAGCTGTAGTATCCTTCCAGAAGCAGCTCTCTGTCTGTGTGCAGCAACTGTACTATTCTCAGATACTGGTGGATCACTCCCACTACAACCTACAGACAGGAGGGGGATTAATGGAGATAATAAATAATTGTCTGGATGCTTATAATACATTAGGTAAGACTGTATAAAGAAAATCAGCAGAGAAGCGGTACCTTGGCGAAGTTGTAGTCTGCCATAACATCAAACCGGGATGGGATCACTGGAGTCTCGGCTACAAAGGAGACAAAAACATACAACTCAAAAATACATGATTTATGGAAACAGTGCGTACAGGTATGTGTCTGGACATTAATAATTGTATGCAAACAATTGTGATCACTTTCCTTTTTAACCAACATTCATGACGCACAATCATCTTTTGTATATCATTTACCTTTATTTGGGATTGTCATTCACTAAAGTGGCATACTACTAAACAAAATTGTCTTTAAACCTACAGATTCACAAAAATATATTGATGTGTTGTCTGAGAAAATGTGATAGTGATAGACACCTTATCAAAATGTTCATATCTTCCTAGGGCAATAGCAAAAGATAAAACAGAAGAAAAGCTTTGGACATATCGATGGTGTAGGGTTCTGATTGTCTTACGTTCTCTGAAGGGCAGGCTGGTATTTGCTTCAGACCCGTTGCTGAGCAGAATGAAGGGCCTGTCATGTGAAGTACGCGGCAGGTTTACCACCTTCATGTTGCCTTCCAGAGGGAGTTCGTTACCAAGGTACAGCAGATGTTGCAGCGTAACTGCCATACCAATCTGAGACGCCACCTCCTCAAAGAACATTGACACCCTGTGGGGAGAGAAAGGATTTTTGGCTGCTAGAAACTTATTTTTGTTATTTCTCATCTGATTCTGCATGCGGACTACATTTTAAGATCAGGGTCAGAGCTCTTAGTCACTGCTATAATTGTTATTCTGCATACATTTACTGGGCAATCCATAATGCCCAGAACAGATGGAGTTTTAAATCTGGGGATGGCATTTTTGGCATTGTTGATTGTTGAGAAAGAATCCTTTCAGCATATTGTAATATAAGTGGTCTGAGAGAACAATAGACTATACCTCCTCTTGGTTGCGTTTCCGGGCTTTAGAAATTCGAGCTTGTCATGGGAGAATTTGACCAATAACATATAATAAAGAGAGAGGACGTTCCAATTGGGTGTTTTATAAATGCAAATGCACGTCTCTTAGATGGTGAAAGTCAGATTCAAAGGCGGGATATCCTGCAGTTGCTATTCCAGCATTGGCAACAATATGCCACACTGCAAAGCAACCCAAAATAGGTAGACAGACTTTTCAGAAAGAGTTTGACATTATCGACGAAGCAATTCCGTTATGGAGAGAAACAGTTGCAAAGAGCCTGCAGGCGGCCGGTGAAGTGACTGCAACGGTTAGCAGAAGGCTAAACTACTGCCAATATTTCCTCAATCTCTGAAACGCTTCGCTGATGATGTAATTCACTAGACTAGAGCATCGAGTCACAGCACATCATCTGAATGGGTTACAAAAGGCAGACAAGTCACACTTGTGTGGTGGGAGGGGCTTAGGACAAAGGAGGGCAGCAGGTCTAGTTACATTTTCTATGTGAAATGCACCACATAAAAAAGTGACCTAAACGTATTGTACTATCCAATGGTAGTAATGGTAATACATCTTATTTCCTCTACATCTTATCAAACCTTGATTAAAAACACCAATATGATCAAAGTCTGTTTAAGCCTTCACATGGCTGCATAAACAATTAGACATTATCCAGTTTACAACACAAATTGACTTGTAGAAATGTAATCTTTTTCCATAGAACATGTACTGAATCAACACCAGAAACGTTAAGCACATTACAGAAATGAATCAGCTCATGTGTCTGATGAGAAGTATAATACTCGTTGGTGAAATCATTGACTGATTGTCAATAACTACTGAAACTTTTGACCAAAATAGTAACAATTTACATGGATCCACTTTGCTCTAAATCCCAACCTATTCTTGTGCCATGTCATAAAGTAACCAAAAACACCAAATAACAGTAAGGTTTAACTGGCTCTTGAAGTCTGTCACACCCGTCACTAAAAATCTAGTTTTACGATTGGCAAAAAATGCTTTTTATTTCAGTCTGTAGAATTCAAATTATAGACAGCTTTATTTGTGTTTGATCAGAGTGATGTGTTTGACGATATGACTGTAAAGACATACGTGTTGTGGTGGTGTATGTAGATGCAATGTGCCATGGCCTGTTGCAGAGAGAAGAGGTGAACTGGCTGCCGCTGCAGTATATCTGTAGTAGCTGTGAAGAACTGGTCAAAACCCCAACACCTCTCCTGGTCAGCCTCCAGTATACCCGCTAGTATTGGAACCAGTTGTACCGTCAGACCCCTAAGACAGAGAGGGGCAGAGTGGGAGAGAAACAGATGGAGACAAGTAAAAAGTAAGGATCACTTGTTCACAATAAAAAGTGACTGAGATGTTTAAATGTCTAATGTTCTTTATCAGGTGACATACTGTGAGAGTTGGCAGCTGTGAGGTAGGTGGTAGCTCCACTCTATAGGCCCGCCCTCCACTCGCTGTATTCCAGCTATTGCCCCCATAGGCTTCTCTGTAGTTATTTTGTACCTACACAACAAAACACACAAGCCATGTTGATAATCATGTATACATGTTCATGCTCTACCAGATACCAAGGTATTCCTGAAGAAACAACATGTAAAACAAATATGTATCTAAGGGAATATCTATGCATTTGGCAACGTTAAAATGGTTGAATAGAGTCTTTATCGACACTGAAACGATCTACTGATTTCATGGTGGTATGCTTCCAAATATGGAACTTGGCTGGTGAAGATGGAGCTCAAAACAAATCATTCGAGACCCACCCTTGTTTCTATCAGAAATGTGTGGTTAGTGATTTGCTTTCTCACACCTAATGTATTGACTCACATGGTGGGCTTGTTCCTGCGGGGTCCTCCATATGGTGCAAAGGGAAGACTCCCAGTGGCAGCATGGTAAAATGTCACACCAATACTCCACAGGTCTACACTCACTCCATAGGATTTCTGATGAGGCTTACGTAGCACAGCACGTTCATACATGTCTGGGTGCTTAACACACACACACACACACACACACACACACACACACACACACACACACACACAGTTGGCAAAGGTGGATATACAGTCATCGTACCTTCATATTTTAGATTATCATCTAAACTTCAGTATTAGTCGTGTCAAGTGAAAGCAGTGTTTTTGTCGTAACATATATTCTCTCCCCAGTCCCTTTCTTTTCATCAAGGATCATTGCGATGAACTTAGCATTAGGCAGAAACGCAACAGTGAAATGTTCAGTTGCAGTTATGAATAGCCTCACACTCCGTTTGTCCACCAGAGGGCCACCCAGTCTTCATAAGACAAAGTTGCTTCTAAGTATCAGGCTCAAGACTCCAAAGAGCCTGTCACACAAAGTAATTTCAACACAGACACTGATAACGCACAATGATTTTCACACCAAACTTGGAGTGGATTCAATGTTGGGCTTCATAAAAAAACACCAATCACATGAAACATATAGAGATTTAGATCAGAGGGAATGAGATGCTGTTTCTGCTACCAAGCCTTGGGAGCTTTCCCTGGAGAAAAACTGAACTGAAAGGTTACCCAATGTGCAATAATCTTATAATGTCCATCAACAGGGCACATTGAGCATACTTTTTATTTCCCTATCCTATGCAACGGTCCTGGGATGAAGTCGTTTGAATGTTGTACAGATTGTTAGGGATCAAATAGTTGATTTGTAATATTGGGCAATACACATTAAATTGGAAATAAAGGTTAATATTCCCTGCAAGCTAACCTGTAGTAAAGATAATATGATACTGTTATTGTTTTACTGTATTTAAATTATCATATAACAATCGTAATGTTAATGTTGTATTAATATTCATATGAATGTTTTTTAATTTTATTTTCATGCTATAGCAACAGTTTATTTTTTTTACTTTAATGCCAATGAAGCCACATTGAACTGAAGAACATAAGAGGACTTATGTTATGGAGATTTGTCTCCCCCTATGGAGCTACACTGCTGAGACATAAAAGAGGTTTATGAAAATGTCATCTGCAAGAGTGCTTCTTTATTATGTTATGTTCTCAGACCTGCTTCTTGTTTAGTAAGCAGAATCTATCAAGAACTACTTAAAACATTTCCATGATATTTGATGAAAGAAATGCCCAGGATTTCTTGATCTGACACAAAGGCCTGACAATTTCTGCCTACAAAGATTTTCACACATCTTGATTATTTTTGCGAAACACCCTTTTTAATACTATTCAAATTAATTGTAAACAGAAAGGACTGTGCAGCCTAAGCGACAGCATGCACTCATCAACTTTCTCAAATTCACCAAACTCATCAAAAAAGGGGTCTTTGACAGCAAATTGCCAAATACAAGTATACTTAGTTTATTTCTGGGACTGTAACCTTACCAGATACTCTTCTGTTCCGTAGATAGACATAAACTTCTCATCATCTTCCAGCTCTCTTGCTGCTCCAAAATCTGTCAGCTTATAAACAGACTTGCCGTCCTCACCAACCTTCCGCATTATGTTGCCTGGCTTAATGTCCCGGTGTACAACTCCCTTTTCTCGCAGGTGGTTCATCCCCTGCACTGAAGGTAGTAGGGAAGGGAGGAATACTTCAGTTTAGGTGTATCAACTTATTGGGAATTACCAAGCTATATACCCACCAACACACTGCAAAACTGTGAGGAATTCTGTTTCAGGCAAACCAAAGGCGTTTTCTGACTCCTCGAGTAGGCTAAGTAGACTTCCTCCTGAACAATACTCCATCACCAGCACCTTCTGTTTGGAGGGCAGCTAGAGAGAGGGGCATTAGGAGTTGAGCTGCAAATCATTGTAAACATTATAGAAATATATTAGGGAAAACTCACTGCTTCAAGAATTCTATGATAGATACAAATCAAAAGATATTGATTTGAACAGGACTAACATTATTACTTGACCTGTATATTTGGCGAATTACTTGAGAAAATTACAGGCATGGCAGCTTCGCATAAAATTAAGATCACAGATGACCTCTGCAATTATTAGATATTACTAGAAGTTCCCAGGTATTAATAGTCAAGTGTGAATGGGGCTTTACAGTGAAGATCCACCAGTACAAATGTTATCCCCTTCCATGTTCCGATGAATATGCCCTGTTTTACACAGTGATAATTATCTCATCATTGTTTTTTGTCTCCTGTCCTCATCTCGTGGTAGCCTTACCTCTTCCACAGCATACAGCCTGACAATATTGCCGTGGTTGAGCTTCCTCAGCATCTCAAACTCTCTCATCTGGACCTCATGGGGGCGGTTGTAGCTCACTGTGTTGAACACTTTGACAGCGACCAGCTCACCCAACCTCTGCGCGCACGCGCACACACACAAATCAGTATTACAGATCAGAACGCCATGTATGAATGTCAAAAACAGCCCACTAAGATCAGTCCTTATATAATTGCACAGCCTTTGTCACTTTTAACCATCTGAGATAATGGCACCAGTGATGTGAAAGAGGTGCCCTGTACATTACATTACATGTAATTTAGCTGACGCTTTTATCCAAAGCGACTTACAATAAGTGCATTCAACCATGAGTACAAACTCAGAACAACAAGAATCGAGAAACAACTTAGCCTATGTGTTCCGATGATTATAACAAAAGCATCCACAGCTACAGTACCTTGTTGCGTGCCTTGTAGACACTGGCAGTCGCCCCTTGACCGAGGACGTCTTGTAAAGACCACAGGTAGTTTGTTGTACTGGCCGTCATCCCTGTCATGCTGGAGACAGGGAGAATCATTTATTGACGGAGAATTACCAAACAATGTGCAGAGCCTGGGTAGAGACATCCTCTCTCTGTCTGTTTACTTAGGGAGATTTAAAGTGACCAAGAACACAGTAGCCACATCAGTTAACGCTAGCTAATGGGGGTAGTGTAGTTACATTAATTGCAGTGCGATATGACACAAACTTAAAGTTATCATAAACAATGTAACGCCTTCCGAAATAGAGATGTAACGTTAAACAGTTGACCTGACGTCACAAAGTCAACTAGCTAACTTACATAGACTTCTATTGAGCTTGACGGACGTTGGTATCCAGTTTAACCGACTGCCAGCTCGTTAGCTGCATTTTAATGACGCAGCGTTCGCGTTAACAAGTTCATTGTGCTATTTAGCAGCTCCGTTTCACTTAAATTAGTGTGATGTGTAACGTTAGCTTACCTAAACTGCTGCCGCAGTTAACGTTGAATCCGCTTCCTGGCTGCGGTCCCTGAGGAGCCTCTCCCCCCGTGAAATATACGACGTACGAATAAACTTCAGCCGTGTCAGTTCCAGCTCATACTGGCCCGTGGCTTTACGGTAAATCCAACTTGCTTCTAAACAAAATACGCCTACGTGTAAAACTTCTTCCGTGGTGAGGAACGTGGCTGCTTTATGAACAGGTGAGGTTCAGGGAGAATCTGCCGCCGATGAGGTTTCTTGCGTTTCTTTCTGACATGGATCCAAATAATCCCAGAGTTGCATCAAAAGTAGCAGCTGGCAGGATTTCATTGAGTGATTTCGGAAGTGTCGGCTTCACGCGAGACGCGTTCGTAATTCGTTAATAGTGGCGGAAATACAGCTACTTGTAAACTTGACAGTTTCATTACCTGCTTCAACTTCCGTCTGTGCTGACTATGAGAGTACACGGAGCAATATGGCTCGCCACACACTCCTACATCACACTACAGCAAGGCATCCTGGGGAATCTGGAATATGAATGCCCGGAAAAGGGGGAACAAGAGCAGCATGCCCCTGAGGGTCTCCAAACCTCCATGTTGAAGGGAAACTACTGAATAACTTCCACCCCACAATTATCGTGTATTTGGAAGGATCAGCAAATCAACAAACATAAACAATTGTTTCCTAAAGATACATTTGGGAGCATCAGGCCCTGAACTGACGACATTTTGGAGTTCATCCACAGTGATAGGCTTTGTTTTGACAACCCAAATGTGTTTTGAACTGAGAGAAAGAGGACATGATGACAGCTCTCCTGCTGACTTCACACATTCATTATGTCTCTCAATCTGTATTTCCAGTAATGACTCCAGGATGTGTTTCTTGATCAAGGCAGTCTGTCCCTCTGCTGTTCAAAATGAGACAAATTTACATTTTATCGGTAAAATATAATTTATATCAGTCAAATGCACCCCGCCTCAAGATGTCCGTGATCTGATACCAGTGCCCTCCTTTTCCCAATTTGTTTATTCCATATAGATTTAGAATCTTCATACTGATACTGCAGACAGTGTGTGTCAACTTGTTTGTGTCACTACGCTGTTGCCTGACATGCTTTGCATGTAGCTATGTTCTGTTACAAGGGAAGCCCACCAAGTGCAGCCAATAATACTGAACTTCCTGGAGAATCACGTATACTCAGTTTGGTCTGAGGCTTTTCTTGTCTACAGTTTCCAATATACCAACAAAACCCCTTATATTGTGCTTTACTTGTTTATTCTTGCTATATATCCTTGGTGTCTAACATAATGCTCCATGATTACTGTACTTAACTGGGACAGACAATATCATTAATAGTTTCATGGACAATTTTGTATTGCAACAAAAGTCAAAGAATTCAAAAATCTATATAGCAAGCAATGTTTATTAAAAAACAGTTTTACTACAAGAACTACACATATAATTATATAAGGCCTATTTGATTAAACTACTATTGCTATTACTGTACAATATTGTACCAAAAAAGAGTGTACCTCTGTAATGTACAACATTGTATATACAAAGTACATCTGAACACAGGATTCTCCAGTAATACAGAGACAACTATAAATAGATTTGACATTAGTCTTTTTTTCTTTTTTTGTTCTGCTGTTTTCAAATGGACACAAAATGCATATTTAACAATATTCAATGCTGACAAATGATCCCCACACAGTTAGTGAGATCGAAGAGGGGCTCCCCTTGACGGCACAGCCGGGACAAAACACACCAGCCAACCACATGCATGTCTGTATATGTTAGTATGTGTGTATGGGTAAGGGGAATTCATTTCTCACCACAAACACACACACACAGTCACAGTCCCTCCAGTTGTTATGAGGAGGTAAGAATAACACAAATACACCAGATAATACACAAACAGTATACAGAGATAACAAATAAACCTTTACAAGCATAATTCATTACCTGGTAGAGAGCATACAGGAATGCAGTATATGTTGTATTTCTGGGAGGAGAGGCGTGATCGAGGGGAATATGAGGACGCCTCAGTAAAATTAGTTCAATACTGTTTCAAGAAGGTGAAATACAACAAAAAAGATATTATTCAGTTTACCCTGAATGGCATGTGTCCACTTTTGAAGTCAGTGTTTGCAAAATTATTCACATATTACTTAATTTATCATCAAATCAAATTTTGCAAAGGTACATTTTTGCAAAAAATATATATACAACAAATAAGTAAAGCCCTTGGATATGGGTTGTCTCCTCCTCTTTCTGATCACATGTACAAACAGTGCATATTTATTCAGCACTAAGGCCGCTGTTACTCCTGTGTCTCTTCCAGACAGTTGCTGTTGGGTGCCATCCCTTTATGGTGGGTGGGCATTGCAAGGGGTGGGCTCCGGGTGCATACATACTCTACATCCACACACATGCACACCCAGACAGATACACAGTTCAACATTTTACCATTACAGATTTTGAGCATTAATTAACAACCGGGAACTAAAAGTAACAACAAAAGCAATCTTTGCTTAAGAATGCATTGGATGAGGTGGTTGGTTGCTTCTATTTAAAAACACACTTAAGAGGATCCTCAGCTCCATGCTTCCAGTTATCACCATGATTATTAAACATACATACACACCATTAGAATAATATAACCCTTTGTACTGTTAAGTGTGAAGTATATTTTTAAAGGAGCAAGCTGTAACTTTGTATAAAGTTGTCCTGTATCTGGCTGGTGCTGCAAATATAGAAACTGATGCAATCAGCCAGCTCGCCATAGTGGCCGCTGTCCATAGCCCCAGCATGCGAGGAAAACCTGAAAGGCGTTTAGCTGCCACAAAACACACACACATTTTGAGAGAATGCGTGCGTATGGGTACAGTCCAACATTATCTATACAAATGCTGGGTTTCAGTGGTCCCCTACACACATAAAAGAGCTACAGGAGAGAAGCAGCAAAATACCTCAAAGTATCAGCTTTCATTATCTGTATTGCTATATGTGTATTTAGAATTACTGGTGGCCATCTTAAACTTTGGAGATACTGCTCCTGCTATGCCCCTGTTGTGGGACAAGTAATGAACAGTCATAAAAAAATCAAATAAAAATCACCAAGATATCAAACACTGGAGGAAGAGATCAAATAAAGCTGTCGATCTTACACTGATATTTGGCCTAGTTTTCTTTCCTTTCATCATCTGAAAAGTCCACCTTTATCTCCAGTCTCCAGTTTAATTTCTACGCAGTGAGAGCTTAGCATTTCACAGTCTATTGTCAGGAATCAAACACTCCCTTCCAGTCCGTTAAACATGGGTCATTAAAAAGAAAAGAAAAAACGGTCATGTCTACTATACAAAATCAAACAGTGCTTTTTGTTCCTCGCTTAGATCCTTGTGTAAAGGCAAGTAACACTCCTGCACGCCTACTCAAGCACCATTTCAAACATCACAAACTAGTGTGTGTAAGCTTTAGCTCTGTAGGTGTCCATCCTGAGTCCTGTTCCCTTGTAAAAAATAATGAAATAAAATCCAGTGATGCCTATGGTCTCTGCGGTGGCAAAAGATGAAGAAGTGTCTTTGAAGGATGTTCACTAATCTATTCCCTCTGATAGTTGAACTGCAGTAAGCAGAGCTGCCAGGAGAGGGAAGAAAAACTCATTACACTCTAAAGGGAACATGGCGTCTTAAGAACTTGCCTGGCTAACAACAAGGGAATGCTACACGTGAGTCGTGGGATAGGTCTTGTGTGAAACAAAGGAAGTGCTTTTTGCACCTGGTAGAAGAGCTGTAAGAATCAGTATCGTGGGTCAGATTGAGAAGTCAGTAGACTGGGGTGGAGGTGGAGGAGGAGGGGTGTGCGGGAGAGAGTGTGTGTGGCCTGTAAGTGGAGGAGGAGGTGTAGGGGGCACAGTAGAGGTTGGGGAACCCATGGCTGGACTGCCACTCCCACTCTTTGGGAACACTACCGGTTTGGGCCTTGTTGCTGGGGGGCGCAGCTCTCTAAAGGAAGGTACAGATGAGGAGAGGGAGGAAGAGGAGAGAGAGGGGGATGTGGCAGAGGGCAGGGGGCTCCGCGGTTGGCTCTTGACCGGGCGGAAGGAGGAGGGCACGTCGCTGGCGGAGGAAGCGCTGCGCTGAAGTGGGTGCGCATGTGAGGAGCCCCCCTCACTGTCCCTTAACAGACGGGAGTGGAGTGGACTAGAGGGCTCTGAGGCTCCTCCTCCTCCACCACCCACACCTTTCAGCTGCTCCAGTGTGTCCAGAACCACGTCGGGGGTGTGTGTGTGCTTCGAGGTGCTCTGTCTTTCAAACTTACTGAGCTCACTGAGGGCAGAGCTCATTGTAGCCTCAATGTCCTGCAACACGAGAGGCAGACAGAAAAGTAAATATTACCTAATATTAAAAAAAATATATCCAAAGCACTGCAGATGGGGATGCAAGTGATTTGAAAACAGGTTGTACCTGGGAGCTGTGCTCCACTTGGGCGATGACCTCAGGGTCCAATGGTCTGTGGTTGCTGAAGCTCTTGGAGCGCCCTGCTGAAGTTGTCTTGCGCAGCTGTGGACTCTCCACCTAAACATTCATAATGCCCTCAATGAAATGCTTTCTTGAATTAAGCAAAATAGTCCATTCCCTACATTCATTTGTTGAAGATAAGATGTCACTGTACCTTGGTCTTGAGAGAGGAGTGGCGGGTGACTGAGTTGAGGATGCTGTGAGCGCTGACGGGTCGTTTATCTCCAGTTTCTTTGACAAGAGCCCCACCAACAGGAAGAGAAGCGGTTCTCACCCCCCCTCCTCCTCCGTTGGATCCTGGACTAGTACTCTCGCTCTCTGAGCTACGGAACGCTCTTCGGATGCTCCCGGACTCTGGACGTTTCCTCAACCTGAATAAGACGAATATTTCAGTTTCATTTTCTATTATTTACTGTGTCGGTTCCAGGGCTCAACCAACTTTGGGCAAAAAAACACAAAAAGAAACCATGAATAAATAAATCTTGTTTTCTGCTTATGGTTTTGGTTCCTCACTTTTCTTCTTTTTTTTAATATACTTTTTGGCCAAAATTGATTTCCATATAGGTCATTCGATATCAACTAAAGCGGCAAATGAAAATCTATGAGATACTGTAAATAGTCTGAGACACACTTGTTCAGATTGGCCAGGTAGAGGTCAGCCACATGAGCACCAGTAGGAGAGGCAGCGCTCCCTCTAGTGGACACTCTCTCCTCCAGCAGGTCCCTGCTGTCCACATCGGGCTTTGGACTTCCCCTGCCCCCGTCAGACCTGAAAGAATCAAGCGGTAGTTTATTAAATCATGGCTGTGCCTACCACTTACACCAAGCTAGCAGAAAAGGAGTTGTCTCTCTCTCTAATACGTTACTTCTGAAAACACAAACACTAGTTAGTGCCACTTTGCTTCAAATTAGCAACTACAGTTGAAAGTGACTCTTGACTCATAACCAAACAGGTCACAGTAGAATCACGTAACAAAGTAGTGATGAAAGCTGTTGTACTAAATAAAATATAACTAATCCTAATAAACTTCTTTTTAAATCCAAAAATGTTTTACCCAAAAGAAAAGTGAAGGAAAATGTAAAGAAAAATCCAGTATTTGTCAACAAGTTTATTATACTCATATTCTTGTCTAGTAGGACAACTAATCGTGATAACCTTTTACCCACCACCCCTGAGTTTTGGGAAACGTGGACTGACTAGAATGCCTACGGTCACACTCACTTGTCTTTGTTTATTTTCATGCAGTCACAGAACGTATTCCCTTCTAAATCCCTGTAGCCGTAGAGCAAGAAGTGTAAATAATCCTCACACGTTTATGTCAACATCATACCAGGAAGTTGATCTGCTATGTAGTTTGCTACGTATCATAGCAGATCAACTTCCTTATATATGGGGATTTCCATTGGACTACTTTCTGTGTTTACATTTGGCCAGATTAAAGAACAAGTGTCATTTCTCTTGATGTTTGCTGTAGAAGGCTTGTTGCCATTTGCTCCGATGGCCAAAGTTCACATTTTGGAAAACTCTACAACAGAGGCGCTGAGTAAAATATTATCATGACCAAAGTTAATCTGTTCCTTATGCAGATATTTGATCAAGACTAGCAACTAGAACACATCTTACATTTCTTGGATCACAATGTACTGGTGAGGCACCAGTCCATCCACTCCGTTATGTCGTCCCTCCCACCAGTCGTCAGAAGCTCGCTGGTACAGAAGCAGAGATGCACCTTTCTTGAACGATAGCTCCCGACAAGTCCGGCCGGAGTAGTCGAACCGAGCTATGGCTTCGAATGGGTCAGACTCTGAAACAGCCAAGGAGCCTGAGATTCAGAGGATGGTGGACAGACACAGGAAGTGGACAGGGAAGCAGGAGGCAGCAACACGTGAGCGAGAGAAAAGAGAGGTGGAATTAGATTAGTGCATAGCAGGTTAGTGCTGCTGTGTTTGGTGACTGCACAAATGTTAAAACTGCTGAGCAGTAACAAAGTAGCATAATACACATGTTACTGGGAGGAGGATGTTGGCGGGATTAAATGATTAGAGCCAAAGGAACTGGTGAGAAAAGCAGGATGAGATTTCATAAACTTGTGGCAAGAGGAAAGTGGCTTTATTGAGTACAGTATACAAAGTATATGTATTGCATGTATTCATGTGTGTGTGTGTTACGCACCATCTGTGTGTGTGTGTGTGTGTGTGTTTGTTACGCACCATCTTCGCTGTTGTGGGTGACAGAGACGGTGTAAGGCGCAGGCTCCTCCACAAGGGGGGGCTCACAGTGTGGACTGTCACTGATGGACACAGAGACCACATGATGTTAGAGGACACAAAGGCGAAAGTCACAGACTAACATGTTGATGACTCTCAGCCTGACCTCATACTCCTCTTCTAAATCACATTACTTCCCACTGTATGTACTCCGCATAACCATGCTGCAACCTTGTACACAAAATATGTTGTCTGTCTCTGCTTCGATCTTAGGCAACCAAAAGAAAAATCTCTTGTTTTCCTTTATTATTTAACTGTTCAACTTCCAAAAATTCTCTACCCGGCTAGGGATGTACAGTTATCTATAATGAAATGTGTTTTTTGCACTTTTTTCAGCCACGACAGCAACTCTGGTATTGCTTTCACCTTGTGAGTTTTTGTGTAAATCCTCATGGCAAAATGTTATCCTGGAGACACCTACTGTAACAGGAATTACCACAGAAGCAGTGTTGAGTGGTTTCTTTATTCTGTTGGTCTATGGACAGATGTTGTGCCATTCAAGATGCAGTTGCGAAACTTTACAGATGTATAATTGAGATTATATTATTATGTTTGTGACATTTTATGACCGTGGCCCAATTTGGCACTGTGGTTGATATGATCCTATCGCAAGATGGTCTACAACATTATTTCTATTGATAACTATCCACTGCAAAATGAGTAATTCTGATGGAGAAATGGTGAAAGCTTGATTAACAATATATTAGGATTAAGGGGAATATCATTTTCACAACTATTTTTATAACAAGTACCGTTGTGTTTTCATCACCTGAGAATGAGCCATTTACATCACATAGGTAGCAGATACTCTTCACAGAGTCTGCCATGTTTCTACAATAGCCCAGAACAGACCAACCAAACACTGGCTCTATAGAGAGCCTTTCACATGTTTACTTTACCTGAGGGCCACCATAGTTCTCCCCATACCCTTGGAAAGGGAGGCGTGAGCTGAGGGGCATTAAGTTGGATGCAATCTACAACCATACCACTAGATGCCACTAAATCCTACCACACTGCGCCTTCAAAAGCTTTCAAACGCTGTTATACTGAATCTACATTGGGATCAACCAAATAAATAGCCACGTGTCCATTTTCATTGTTAGTTGCTAAAACTTCCCAATTTCCCAGAAGAGGTACAGTATCAATCACATGACCTAAATGCTACAGTAGCTATAGTGCGACAAAGCCCAGTCGTGCCGGTGTGATAATATTTTACCGTCTACACTTTCTACAGAAGAGACAGAGCTGCTCCTCCAGCGTAACTTACAGTCTAAACAACTGCACTGACTGGCAGTGATGATAATAACTGGTGCAGAGGCTTGTCATTACAGGAAAATGTACCCTTGTGTGCATTGTGGTGAATGAGTGTGTGCATGCATGCTGTGCTCTCCCAGGCTGCTGTGGTCAGGCGGTACTTTAATCTCCTTTGTGATGGAGGGTAAGCTGATCCACGTGGCCCCCTGGGCCAGAGTGGTTCAGGCAAGCTGAGCCCCGATCACTCTACGACAGCCCCTATATCAACCACCTGCCCCTTTTTCTGGCCTCCTCATCATCTCCAAGCCCCCTTTAATTAGATCTCAGTTGGACAAGACAACCCTTTCTGCCCTACAAGCCTTAACAGTCCAAGTTCCTGACCTACATGACCTATCAAACTCCCCTCACCAGAAGTCATCTCCAGCTCCAGGGATAATGTAGATGGGGCCCTGCAGGTCCTGCATTCCAGGGAAGATGGTGTCATGGTGGATGATGATAGTTTTAATAAGCTCGTTGACGTGGGCCTGGCAAGAGACCTGGTCGTTGCCCTCGGGGACAGACATCAGGGTGGGACCGAAACAGATGGCCAGGTTGTATGGGTCCATCATGTTCTCCTCGCTGTACTGGGACAAGCTGTGTCGAAGGGAAAGCAGTGTCTTTTAGAGACCATTACGTCATCCTTATTTTTTAAACATACAGTATAAACAAAGCTGACTATGCACACAAACAACCATGGCATGTCATTTATAGCCTTCATCCTCCCTTCTTGTGAACAAGCTGTGAATGCATATCTGTGTGTGTCGGACTGCACAAGGTCCAACAGTAAACACTACATCGCCTCATTTGTTCACTGTGGTGAGGCTCTGGTGTGTGTGTGTGTGTGTGTGTGTGTGTGTGTGTGTGTGTGTGTGTGTTTCAGTGTGTGAGGAGAAGCAGGGGCATTGGGCTGCACGAAAATCACATCACAAAAAGAAGAAGATCCTCTTCAGTCTCCACTTGGTTTACCCAGGAGTCTCACATTTCAGGTCCCCCACATCCATTTTCTTTTTCTCTTTCTCTTTCACTCCCTTTTGCTCCCTCTCTTCCCTGAAAGTCTCGGTCACAGTGGGTCAGTGTGGATTGTGTCTATATGTGTGTATGTCTAAAATCGATCTTCAATGTGTATTGGGTAAATGCATATATTTAACCAATACAGCACCAAACAAAGTACATATGCAGAAAATGGTTTAGCAAGATTACATTTGGTGTGAACTACAACTTATTATGAAACAAGCCCGCCTATTGCAACTCTATATATTGTAATGGTTTCTACCGAAGCTTCTTCAAATTCTTCCTCGTCTGCCAGAGCTTTTTGTTGGAGTCTGTCCTCGTCTTTTTAAAGAGCCTGGGTTTGTGGGTGTTGTGAGCCCATTGAGAAACTGTATGAGATATTGTGCTACACAAATAAACTTAAAGTGGAAAAATTAATAATTCAAAGAGTTTGTTGAGGAATGGAGGAGGCAGAAATGTTCTTTGCACTTTGGACTTTTATTACGGTCTGTACATTACTTCCTATAAAGGGTTATAGGATGTTTAGGTTTGAGAAGGCCAAACAAAAGCCTTTTAACCTCAATCTGGTGTTTATGAAACTATTGTGTGTATGGGGAAATGTTAGCAGTTTGGACTGTTGAAAGGCAGCTTATCTGGCCCTATGCATTTTGTAGTACAAAGTTTCAGGTTTTATCTTCATGTCAAATAATGCATCACTGTACTGTCAAAGAAAGGTAGAGCTTTCAGAAACACCAGTTTTTAAAAGTTGACATCATCATGTGATAAACCGGAATAAAAGAAACCATGTATTTTGTACTGCATTTGATTCTCTTCACTTTATACTCTCATAAATCAAGTGAAGTTTCTTGCGATTCATGGAGATCGAAAATTGTTTTTTTTATTGTCCGTGGATGTTTTTGAACATTGATGGACATTTTAACATTATTGACTTTGAGGCTGGTGTCTTGAGACAGGCCTCTACAATAATATACTTTTGTTTATGTTTATATTGTGATTCATTTCACAGTTGTGTCTGTTTAATTCACTGGTTGTTTTTGAGAATGCAGCACTTAATGTTCATCCACTACCATGTTACTTCCATCTCGCCTCTCTGTAGGCTTCATCCACCATTTCTGAACTGTAGACCTCAGGCCTGAGGATATACTGAAACTCAATAATAAAAGTAATGATTGTCACACAATGTACACAGTAAAACCTACTAAATGTATATTCCAAAAACTACCTTTTATCTTTTTATTGACGAAAGAAGAAGAAGACATTCTTTATTTTTCCGATTGGTATAATTTAATTTCTTGATGTGCGTGTGTCCTGCTACTCACTGGTTGAGGAAGGAGAACAAGTATCTCATAATGATGAGGGTTTTGCTCTGCAGAGATTGCAGAATTTTCTTTATGTGCACTGCCCGCTCATGAAGGCTTTCCATCGCTGGAAAATAATACAGCCACAACACATAGGAGATTACTCACACAATCAAGCACATAAATATGAACTCACACAAACATACAAAAGGGTGAGAGACTTACAGACACAGGATATGAGGTCATGGAAGACTTCCTTTGGGAAGAGGGCGTGGTCCAGACCTCTAAAGTAGAGCTTCAGGACGCCAGCAATTGAGTCCATGTCGTGGTCATTCTGCTCCCCTGCCAGCGGGTCTTCACCTACAAATGGACAAGAAGACAGAGAGAAAGGCAGAGAAAAGATATTAAAGCACTGGACAAACTCAGTTGTCCAAAATGCTCAGGTTTCCTGCTGGATGACACTCTTACCTCTCTCAAAAGCATTCTTGATGTCATTGACTTCCACCTGAGAGCCTGACACTCTGAAGATGCCCTCATGCTGCAGACCTGCACAGATATAAATACACACTGTTTAAATCTAGTACCTTTTCATATTTCCAGATTTCAAAGTAGAGTTTGTATTTTCAGAGTTTCAAACTTCATTTGATCCAGAACCAATCACACTTGGCTTTACAATGCAACAAATCAGTGCACAGGAAAAACTGATGCTACACCACTGGAGAATTCCACTCACCATGGCGACTGATGAAGCGGATGCAGCTCTTGACCATCAGAGGAATGACCTCACCAGACTCCTAAAATAGGGGAAGAGGAATTACTCCCGATAGAGGAGCACAAGACAGGAGACCGGTGTGGAAATAAAACACATCTTCTCAGGAGGATTTCTGCACACAATTCTGCACACGCACACACATCGGTGCACACATTTATGTGGACCGGGAGAGGGTGGGCTGGGTACCCAGCTGTTGCTAGGAGACGGTGCTTTTCCTTTTTCCCTTTGTTTGTTTGGGGTTTCCAGAAATCTCTGGGAGGTAAGGACGGTATTTCGGCTGATTTATGTGCCCATTGTTATGTAAATCCCATTAGTATGTTGAAAACCTAACTATCATTTAAAATAAACAATCAATTGATTTTTTGCAAAGTGAGAACTGGTGGCCAAAACACAAGCTACCCACAAGGGGGAACCACACACATGAGATCAATGGAGCAGTTGCTTTTGATCACAGATTACATAACAGTGCACTAGCAGAGTGTCTGGAGTCAACTGTAGATACAAATGTAAATATTTGTGTATTAGATTATGTTAATTTTGAGTTATGTGGTAAATACAGAAGTGCTGTCAACCTTTAGCTGCCCGTACACCCTATAGGCTAGGGATAGTGTGAGAAAAACATGTGGCTTGAGTTAACATCAAAACTACATACAGCGGCTCTAACTGAGAAGCTGACAGCCACTCAGAGACAAAGACGCACACTTATGACAGATAATTACCTGCTTCCGTGCCGCCGAGTTTCTCCGTCCACTACACACAGAGGAAGAGAGAGAAAAGGCACTCTGTCATTATGTCTCCAGAGAAAGTCTATATTTATACACTCACAACTCTGGTTAACGCTCTATTTGTATACACAGACACATATGCACATGTGTTGAAAATATCTATAAACAGCGACAGGGAAAATAATACCCCTGGCTGCCAAGAAATCATGCCTAAACACTGCTAATCTTTGTGACATCACGTCTCATAGGGTCCGGTCCATTGGACCTGGCTGTGTCTGATGCCTCCTGCCCGGTGAGCCGGCCTCCTGCCTTGGCCCTGCTGATCGCCCCGCACCCCTTCTCTCTACCTCCTTCTGTTTCATGGATTGTGGATGTCCATTCATACATTGTCAAATTCATTGAATGTGTTTATGTAACTCTGTAATGCTGTTCATTCTGTACACATGAAATCTATTGCTTCTGTCCATCCGGAGGGAGAGGGATCCTCCTCTGTTGCTCTCCTGAAGGTTTCTTCCCTTTTTTCCCTGTGAAAGGTTATTTTTGGGGAGTTTTTCCTGATCCGATGTGAGGTCCTGGAACAGGTGTATGTGTACAGATTGTAAAGCCCTCTGAGGCAAATTTGTAATTTGTGATATTGGGCTATACAAAATAAACTGAAATTAATTGAATTGGTATGGTATATGCAAGTTAGTGTGTGTGTGTGCATATTTCCTTCCTCCACCACACCTACCTGGCAAGGCAACAGTCAGTCTTCTGACCTAAAGGAGAGAGAAACAGGAAGAGGGGGAGGGGAGAGAGAGAGATATAGACAGTTATAGCAAAAGCAGGACACATGAGGAAACCGCTTCAGATGGACAGAACCAGGGAAACAAACTTCCCACTATTTAACTAGTGTTTTTTCCTGCAAGGTTGTGAAAATGTAGACACATTTGGTCCGAAGGAATCCCCCCCCCCACAGCTGCATCAACATAACCCTCCACTCACTCACTCACTCTCTCATAAATATACATTTATCTAATAATCACAAAATATATATATATATTGTGATTAGTGGTCCCATAAATCCAATCATGTTTCCAATCTGCTCCCTATTCCGCCTTGGGGCATTTAAGCCTTTCCCTGAATCCATCTTACTGGGGGGGGGGCTCTAACTAACTCTCTCACACACACACACACACACACACACACACACACTCACTCTCTCCCATGGTCTTGTCGATGAGGTCATGCTTGGCCTCCAGCTTGGTGATCAGGTTCCTACCTTCCAGAAACTCCTTCAGCTTCTACAACACACAAAGACACACTGGGGTCACACGATGTGTGCAGATTATGCTTAAGTATAACTGAACTAACGCTCCTGACAAATCACTGATGAACATAACTAGTGCTAACCGTGAAGTAGAACTGCTCCGTCTCCTGCTGATTAGCCCGTCGTTTGGCCAAACTGGGCTTACTGAGATAGGATTCACTGAAAGTGGACTTGACCGACTCCATGCTGTTGCTGTGGTGAAAGCACTCAGAGACGTCGTAGTCCTCCACCGTCACCATGTCTTGGATGGTGGCCAGAGTGGCCTCCATGGTTTTCTTCACCTGATGGGCAGTAAGGAAGAGTAGAAAAATAAATAAAGCTGTGATCAACACACAAGGCAGCTGCTAGGGGTGAAAGATTAATTCATATTTTTAGAGGAAGCAGAAGATATATGACCTCTTCATTCTCAATCTTGAGTGTGGAGAGGCGGGACTGCAGCTGCTGACACCTCTGGAGCAGCTCGCTTTCCAGCGGCTGCTGTGCACACACCACTCCCATCTACACACACACAGAACAGGAGGTAGGAGGTATTTATCACTGAAGAATAGCATGCCTAATCCTAATAATAATAATAATAATAATAATAATAATAATAAGCACTAGATCTGTACCGTGTCTCCCATGTGAGACTGGAAGTCAAAACGAGCAGGGGGACAGAAGACGTTATTGTAGGTCTCCATCAGTTTCTGTTTGTCCCCGTTGGCCTCCAGACTCTCTGCGGCTCCCTCTAGCGTCTCCAGGCCAGAGTGTTTGGACGTCTCTACGTTCTGCTCTGCAGATAGGTAGGTCCTCAGGGCGCGGTGCAGGCTGGCATGGTAACCTAGGTCACAGCACTGTCACACACACATGTGCACACACAAAAAAAGTACATAAACACACATAGCATGGCATGTAAACACTGTTGGTGAGATAGACATCATGTCAGTGGACAACACCACTCTGATGTGAGGAGTGTTGGTAAGCAAAGAGAAAAAGGGGGGCAAAACATGCAGGGAGGGCGGCCAGTCTACTGCCATTATTAGGAGCACTGACGCTAATGTAAGGAGACTGAAAAAAGAGGCTGCCACCGGCTAGAGCACAGGGACACAGACAGACACACACACACTCCTCTCACAGAGTAATATGGTGTGTTTATACTCACGTCAATGATGTCAGAGAGGTCGTGGATGTAATATTTGAAGACACAGCTGTTGGTGGCCTCAAGAGCGAGCAGGTACTCATTCCTGGCCTTGATTGCCTTCAGCTTGTTCTCTGTGTACTTAGCTTGTCTCTGATATGAGAGAGAGAGAGAGAGAGAGAGAGAGAGAGAGAGAGAAAGAGTTTGTAAATGAGAAAGAAAAACAGGAAAGGAGGTAAGAAGAAGGGTAAAACATATTGAAAGGGGGAAGGAATTGGTGTTTAGTGAAACGCCTCAGTATTGATTATGGATAATAAGAAGTGGTGAACCATGTTGCTGTGACAGCCCCAGCTGTAGTAGACACGGTTAGCAATATGCCAGTTGTGCACTCATAAATCATTCATGAGACACACATTGTAAGTCTGTGTGACAACAGGTGGAGCACTCTGAAATAGCTTTCCTCTCTCTACTCCCTGCCCACTACTTCCCCTCCCCCAGCAGGTCAAGCCCTGCTCACCTTCTCCTTCATCTTCTCGATTTTTTTGACACTGGAGCGTCGGACGGGCTTCTCGTCGGTCTTGATGTTGGCTAAGGTGTCCGGGGAGCGCGCCGTCTGCCGGTCGTCTTGTCGACTGGAGCGCCCCATCTGCTTCTCCTCCTGCTTCTCCGCTTCCTTCAGCTTGGACTCTGCGTTGATGCTGTCAGTGTTGTACATGTGGTACGTCTTCATCACCTGGGAACAAGGGCAAACATAAGTCTGCTTTACCCAGTGTGTCTTTTACTTCGGTCTTCGGGTCTGGATCAATAGCGGGATTATGCTATTATGATTAGAGCACTGACACTCAATATACAAACAGCACAACATAGAGACAGATATATTTTTTTGCTGCCGGCATTCAAAAATGTTGCAGCGACTGAGTCACACAACCAGCTTCTGCACTTGGACATGGTGGTATGAGCTTGGCATAAAAAGTGAAACACATGAAACGAGTGTGTGTGTGCAGGGTCAGCCTTATTCCAGTGACCAACACCAGAGCCATCATTACACTGCTCTAACCCTTCCACAACACGGCCGACCGACGCACTAGTCTGTCTATGCATGTGCACGTCACTCAAACCAGATCTATTTCTATCTTTTACTATATACTATTATTACAGCATAAGACCTGTTTTTATGGGCCACGCTGAGCAGCTAAACCGTTGTTTGCTGCTCAGAGATGTGCTGTGAGTAAACTTGCCCAACCACAAACACACACGTGCATGCTCTTATTGCATCAGTCCTTTTGACAATACCATGTACATTTATAACCAGACTCTATGAGGCCCCTGGCAGTGTGAGAAGACCAAAACAACTGACAGTGATGATGTTGTTGTAAGGCTGTTCACAGTAGCAACACAAAAGAATTTATACTTGCGACCGCTCCTTGTAGTAACATACTTTGCACCTTTGGTTTTTAAATATGTAGAATAAAGCACTTTTTAAAGTACTTTTTTTGGTACCCTAAAACACCTGTGTGGAAAACACTGCTAACCCTGACACGAGTGCAACACTTTCTCAATTGAGCAGCATGAGATACAAGAGATCAAAACACATAATTATGGCTCCACATCCTGTGATTGCAATGACAGTGGTTTCTCTTACCGTGTAAAGCTCATTAAGAACTTTAATCAGGTCTTCTTGCAGCTGTACGCCGACCTCTTTGCTCTAAAAAGGGACAGAGAGAAAAAGAGTGATTAATGTAGCTCAGCGTCATTACTTGCAGCTTCTACCGTCTGTCCTTCTACCTGGTCATCTCTCTACCAACTAATGACATCCATACCCGCACAGTCATGTGGTCAACCAACTGCCCCATTATCAATCAAGACTAGTTAATCTGGCTAATGGGAGCGGAGGAGTCGCACGTCCAGATAAATGAGCAAGGCAGTAATGGATTGTGGAAGTGAATGGATGTGGACTTTCAGGGTGAAGATAGATAGTGATCTACATTCAGGATCATAGACAGATGGCAAGATGACAAAGTTGCAAAAGATTTAAAAAATAGACGAAAGAGAGAGGACAGTGAGTAATACAGGAACTGCCATTCTCCAGACATAACTGCCGGGAGCCACTAGTGACTGATGACTACACAGCAACCCACTAGAAGACTTCACACGCATGTACAAAAACACACAACTGCTTTCACAGCTCCTCCTATGCTTGAGGTGGTTCCGCCCTCACTCTCCAAAGTGCTGTGGGAAGCTCATATTAGGTGACAACAAGCCATACTACAGCCAATCAAAAAGCAATCACCCATGGCACGCTTCATTGTCCCCTGATGTCTGTGTTCCAGGTTGAGACTGGACTAATTATTACAGTTTGACTCATTAGTGCCTCCTCTTTTTCGGTGACAAAATCTCATAAACATTCCCGCTGTGCTAACAGTATCAGTCTGCATTGCTTTCCACACTGGGTGAGATGAATGTGACGACTGCTCTGAGTTGTGATATTCATCTCAATGAGTTGTATTATGAATTAATTAATGATCTACTTAATTAGCCATCAGAGTTGTCTCTGTGTGTATGTGCACAGACAGTTTGTGACTCAGACATGATGGCAGCAACCCTCCTGCCAAAGAACGTAGTTTAGTGTAGTGTAATTAAAATAGAAATCAATGCCCATGACTTCACAAAGACTGAGAAAAAAAGGGAGAAAGTGTGTTTATTGTACTGGTGTATCAGATGGATGAAGGTGGAGGTTTGTGTGTGCTCTTGTTGCCTGCGATCAGACTAAGTGTAGTTCAAAGAAACCTATCGGGTTGAAAATCAACAGCCTCTGCCATGACATTCCAGGCACAGACTGCTTCACTTTGCCTTCCACATGCATTTATCTTACTATACTTGGGAGGGCTGCTTAGCCTTCTTCACTTTAATCCTTACCTTAAACATTACACATTATATTTAACTTAAACCCTGTTCGAGGCTATACACTCATCCTTTCAAGAGGTACAAATCTGCCAAAATGAAATCACCTCGAATAAATTGGCAAAATATTTCTTCAAGGTGATTTCATTTAGATTCATCTCTCGGAAGTCAAAAAGTCAGTCATCTTTATTGTCATTTCTTTCATTTGTGCAAACATACAAAAGATCTGAAATTACGTTTCTCTCTTGTCCAACATAAAGTGATAGTAGTAATAATATTAATAAAGTGCAAAACAGATAACAACAACAAAGAACATGTAGACAACATAGAAGTTAAGATACTATAAAAACTATGGACTTTACATCTGTATTGTAATAGCAGTCAGACATGGTTCTAGCAGCATTTCGACATATGTGTCTAAAAGAGGAGTGGGAGAGTGGGGAGAGTTCAGCTTTCTGAGTTCAGCTTTCTGACAGCCTGGTGGACGAAGCTGTTTGACAGTCTGATGGTGCGAGCCCGGAGGCTCCGGTATCTCCTGCCAGAGGGCAGGAGGCTGAAGAGACCGTGTGAGGGGTGGCAGGAGTCGCTCACAATCATGGTCACTTTGCGGGTGAGGCGGGTGTTATATATCTCCTGCAGGGAGGGGAGGAGGGGGAGTGAGGCACCGATGATGCGTCCAGCTGCGTTCACTATGCGCTGCAGGGCTTTCCTGTTGAAGTCAGTGCAGCTTCTGCCCCACACAGTGATGCAGTTGGTCAGAATGCTCTCAATGGTGCCTCTGTAAAAAGGTGCACATGATGGGTGGGGGGGTTCTTGCCTTCTTCAGTTTCCGGAGGAAGTAGAGGCGCCTCTGTGCTTTCTTTGCCAGGGATGTTGTGTTGGCTGTCCAGGAGAGGTCCTCACTGATGTCCACCCCCAGGAATGTGGTGATGTTCACTCCCTCTATGACAGCACCATTGATCGTCAGTGGTGGGTGTTCAGTGTGGCCTCTCCGGAAGTCAACAACAATCTCCTTGGTCTTGCTGTTGTTGAGAAGGAGGTTGTTGTCTCCGCAGCACATCGTCATAAGGCTGACCTCCTTCCTGTAGTGAGTCTCAAAATCCTTGGTGATGAGACCGACCAGAATTGTGTCGTCTGCAAACTTGACCATGTGGTTGGTGCAGTAGGTCGTTTTGCAGTCATGAGTCAGCAAGGTGAACAGCAGTGAGCTGAGCACACAGCCCTGAGGGGCCCCTGTGCTAAGTGTGATGCTGCTTGTTGTTGCCGACACATACTGCTTGTGGCTTCTCACTGAGGAAGTCCAGCAGCCAGTTACACAGCGAGGTGTTGAGCCCCAGCTGGTCAAGTTTGCAGATGAGTTGTTGTGGGATTATGGTGTTGAATGCTAAACTAAAGTCTATGAACAGCATTCTCACATATGAGTCTTTTTTGTCCAGGTGGGTGAGGGCTGGGTGGAGAGCAGAGCAGATTGCATCCTCCGTGGACAGTTTGGCACGGTATGCAAATTGGAAAGGGTCCAGGGTGGGGGGGAGAATGGATTTGATATATGACATGACTAGCTGTCCAAAGCACTTCATTATTATGGGGGTAAGTGCCACTGGACGACAGTCATTAAAGCAGGACGGAGTGGGTTTCTTTGGCACAGGTATGATAGTGGTGGCCTTGAAACACTATGGAATGACAGCTTGTCTCAGAGAAGTATTAAAGACATCCGCGAAGACATGTGCAGTCCTTCAACACACGACCAGGGATGTTGTCTGGACCTGTTGCCTTGCGGGTGTTGATATTGGAGAGTGTCCTCTTCACGCTGGCAGTAGACAGGTACAGGACCTGATCGTGGGGAGGGGGCGGAGTCTTGTGTGGACGTGTGCCATTTTGTGCTTCAAACCGTGCAAAGAAGCTGTTGAGGTCATTTAGCAGAGAGATGTTGCTGTCACTTGGGTTTGTAGTCTGTGATGGTCTGAATGCTTTGCCACAGGCTGCGTGTATCTCTGCTGTCTTTGAAGTGCGAGGTTCTTATTTGTATAGTCCTGTTTTGCTTTCCTGAGGCCGTGGGACAGGTTGGCTCTCGCTCTTCTCAGACCAGTTCAATCCCTGGCTCTGAAGGCCTTGTTTCTGTCCCTTAGCAGCCAATGGACTTCCCCTGTCAGCCATGGCTTCTGGTTAGCCCGAGTGGTGATGGTCTTTATATGGGTCACATCATCCATGCACTTGCTGATGTAGGAAGTAACAGTGTCTGTGTACTCCTCAATGTCTGTGTCATTGTTGTATGTGGCTGCCTGCTTAAACATACCCCAGTCTGTTCAGTCAAAGCAGTCTTGGAGAGCAGAGGACGCCCCCTCTGGCCACACCCGGACCTGCTTCAGAACCGGTCTAGAGACTTTCACTCTGGGTCTGTATGCTGGTATTAGCATGACGGTGATGTGGTCAGAGAGTCCAATGTGGGGTAGGGGTGAGACCTTGTACGCTCCTTTGTGGGTAGTGTAGACCAGATCCAAAATGTTGTCCCCTCTTGTTGGGAAGTCAATGTGCTGATATAGTTTGGGAAGGACAGTTTTGAGGTTTGCATGATTTAAATCTCCAGCGAGGATGGTGAAGCCGTCTGGGTGAGCTGTCTGTTGTTCACTGATGTGCGGTTCTCAAGAAATGCAAAGGACATGTGTACATACATACGTAGAAATAGAGATATATTGCTTTATAGTTAGATATGTCCTGCCTGGAGGTGCACTCTCTACAGTAAGCTTGGATCTCCAGAGAAATCTCTTCATCCCCCCTCTCTATTCTCCCTCTTTTTCCTCTCTCTATCCCAATCCTTCAGTTCGCTCTTTATCTGTTCTTCTTCGTAAATTCTCCTTTCTCATCACCCTGCCTCATCTCTGTTCTCTTAGACTAGCAAGGCAGAGATCAAAGGAGACAATGACACCTGTGAGTCATCAGTGTAAGAGGGTACGCTGGCGCACGCTGGCTGCCGCTCCTCTCGACACTTTGTTACCGTTTTTGTGATTTATGTTACTTTTTAAAGCTACTTTATTCGGCGGACTTTAGATTAATAGAGCCTACCTGCTCTAGTGGAAACCTTATTCTGTGATGACTATTGCCAGACGTCGCGGCTTGTTTTGTGTTCTGTTTTTTACATCGGTGCTGGCAATGATTTCATACACCGCCCTGAAGCTACGGCGTTGGCGCAGCTTCATGGCTCCATCCGACCAAGGGTTTACAGCCCGCTGTGAAGAGTGTGGGATTTTGAAAAACAGACCTCGCTACATCCATAGAGGCTCGCGCCGCGGCTTCAACGTGGAATCAGAAAATAAAACAAACCTCGGAGTCATCGTCGGAAACATCGCGAGACTATCCAATAATAGGCACAATGGAAGACACGGAGTGGATCGCAGTGTATTACGGAGCGTTCAGGGATTTTCAACCCGAGCTCTGTCTCTTACCACCATGGAGCTGCTAAACACACAATTCCTCACTAATAAATCCCTCCTCATATACGACCATATTCTGGACAAAGGGCTTGACTTCATGTGCCTAACCGAAACCTGGCATAAACCAGGGGACTACTCCGTGCTTAATGAAGCATGCCCCCCTGGCTATAACTACATGGAGAAGGCCTGCAGCTCTGGTCGTGGTGGTGGACTAGCCATCATGCACCGGGCTGAACTAAAACTGTCTCCTCTGCCAATGCCTGATCTTTCCTCTATGGAATGCCTGACCTTCAAGTGCAATCTCCATACTCCATGACAGTGCTTCTCATATACCGTCCTCCAAAACCAAACCCATCTTTTCTACCTGAGATAAGTGATCTCCTTACCTCTCTCTGCACTATGTCAACTAACATTGTCATTGTTGGTGATTTAAATATCCATGTTGACAACCCCTCCTGTCAGTTTAAAGCAGATTTCCTGAGTGTGCTTGAGTGCCTTGGGCTGCAGCAGCATGTTGAGGTTCCTACTCACACCAAGGGGCACACTCTGGATCTGGTTATCACTGACTCTGCTTCCATCAGTAACCTACAGGTCTATGATCTCGGTGTGTCCGACCACAAAGTGGATCTTGTAACTTTTATGCTGCCTACTATTAGACCTAAGCGTCAAATGTCTTTCCGGAACTGGAAAAGCATTGAGTCAGCCACTATGACCATGGATCTCCAGCTCATCACATGCCCAGCCTTTGCATCAATGGATGAATTAGTAGAACTCTACAATACATCCCTGGGAAGTGTTTTTGATCTCCATGCCCCTGTCAAGTCACGTGAGGTCATTTTCTCATGCTCCGCTCCCTGGTTCACACATGAGCTAAGGAAAATAAAAACAGCTGGGCGTGCCCTGGAACGACGCTGCAGACACTCTGGGCTCACTGTCCATAAATTGGCCTACCGTGAGCATCAAAGGGCCTACTCCAACTCCCTTAAAGATGCTCGCTCACAGTTCTATTCCGGGTTAATCAATAAAAACCCTGGCTTTTTTCAACCATAAGCCATCTCCTGAAGCCACAACTATCCTCTTCAACTGAGGCTACAGAGGAGCAATGCAACAGCTTCATTGACTTTTTCAGATCAAAGGTCAACAACATTCACTCTCTGATGTCCAGCTCTCCATGTCTGCTTCCCTCTGACACCAACACCTTATCTACGAGTGTGCTGTCTACTCTACATCTCGCTGAGGTTCAGGAGAGCCATGTTGAGGAAATCCTCAAAAAAATGAAATCCTGTACCTGTACCCTGGACCCCATTCCCACTGCTCTGCTCAAGTCACATATCCCCACTCTCAGTCCTCTCATCACCAAGGTTGTTAACCTTTCTCTTCAATCTGGCTATGTCCCACCTACTCTCAAGGTTGCTGTCATCCGTCCCCTTCTCAAGAAGCCCACCCTGGACCCGGAGGTTCTAGCCAATTACAGGCCTATCTCCAATCTTGCCTTCCTGTCCAAGGTGTTAGAGAAGGTAGTCGCCTCTCAACTTCCGAACCACCTCAAACATAACAACTTGTTTGAAAAGTTTCAGTCAGGTTTTCGTTCAGCCCACAGCACTGAAACGGCTTTGCTCAGGGTTACGAATGACCTGCTGATGACAGCTGATGCTGGATCACCCTCACTCCTCATCCTCCTGGACCTGACTGCTGTGGATCACACTCTCCTCCTAGAGCGCCTCTACACCACTGTCGGACTATCAGACTCTGCACTCAAGTGGTTTCAGTCCTACTTTTCTGGCAGAACTGAATATGTCTCACTGGGAAGATGCAAGTCCAGACTGCTCCCTGTCTCCTGTGGTGTTCCGCAAGGGTCGGTCCTCGGCCCCATCCTCTTCATTATTTACATGCTCCCCCTCGGTCGTGTCATCAGCAGACATAGGATGTCCTTCCACTGTTATGCTGACGACACGCAGCTTTACATAAAAACTGCCCCAAGCCCCTCTTCAGCCATTTCATGTCTCACCGCCTGTCTTGGGGAGATAAAGACATGGATGAGCAACAACTTTACAGTGGAAAACTGAAGCCCTCCTTGTTGGCACTCCAAACCAGGTTCAGTCATCCTCCATAACTCACCTCACCTTCGATGGTCAGGTAATACCCCTCTCCTCCACAGTCACTAATCTGGGAGTTAGGTTTTATCCTCACCTGACCTTTAATGACCATATAAAACACCTGTGCAAAACCACCTTTTATCATCTCAAAAACATCTCCAAACTCCACCCCACTTTAACCCTGTCAGATGCAGAGAAGCTCGTCCACGCATTCATCTCCTCTAGACTGGTCTACTGTAATTCACTCTTCACTGGGATCACTGGCAAGAACATCCAGAAACTACAATACATTCAAAACAGCGCTGCCAGGATCCTGATGAGAGTCCGGAAATATGAGCACATAACACCCATTCTCCACTCACTCCACTGGCTCCCTGTCTCAACCCGGATTGACTACAAAGTCCTACTCCTCACCCATAAATGCATAAATGGACATGCACCTCCCTACCTACAAGAACTCATTACTCCCCAAACCTCTACCCGCACCCTCAGATCTACAAACCGCTCGCTCCTCCGGGTCCCCAACACCAAGCTCCGCACCAATGGGCGACCGGGCATTTTGCTCAGCAGCGCCGCACTTATGGAACAGTCTCCCTGACCACCTGAGGGCAACACAGACACTGGACTCTTTTAAGACTGGCCTAAAAACCTTTTTATTCAGGAAGGCGTTTTTGAGTTGAGTTTTATGACTTGTCAACTATTCCTTTTTTTTTAAATTTTTTTTTTATTATTGTTAGTTTTAACTATGTACTGGCTCTGTGGCACTCTGAGATTCTTGGATGAAGAGTGCCTTACAAATAGAATGCATTATTATTATTATTATTATTATAATAAGACAAACTCTCCTGGCCTGAGGTTCAGCTGACTTGCTGTCAGTTACTAAAATCAGCCAAGACAGGAAACATGTGCTTTTCAGCGACGTATGGACAAGGCAAAAACATGACATGGACTCAGCTTATTGGGCTAGAGTCCTTCTGTGTTTGAGTGTGCGTTACCTTTTTGAAGAGGCGTCCTGAGTCCTCGCTGATCTGTGCGAATCGGGGGATGATGTTGTTGAGGTAGAGGTCAGACAGCGTGGCATGGTCGCGGCTCTCCCTCTTCACCTGAAGCAGCAACAGATTCCAGCAGTTCACGGGGGATAAAATGCTGTGCTCCTTCCTACACACAGAGAAACAGGGAGTCTTTAAATGCATTCAAGGACATGAAAGAAGCACCTTTTTGTATAAATGACTAGCATTAAGTTTCTGTCATCTTCTAATTTCTCCTTTTATCCTGCGGATAGATTTGCACACACTGGCCTACTTTGAGTAAAATGTAGAGACAAGCATTTTGCAAAAACACACAGTTTTCACAAAGATGAGACGAGGCATTGGGATAAAAGGAGGGAGGCATGCACACACACACACTCTTGTACTTTTATCTTTGTGAGGACACTTATTGTCGAAAAGCACCTTACATTAACCACAACAATCACAAACGACTGCCAGAACTCAACCTAGCCCTTACTCTAACATAAACCTAAGTCTAACCTGAACCTTAAACCTAATTCAAACAGGCTTGTATAGGCCTTTCCCAAAGTGAGGACCAGCAAAAATGTCCTTATTTCGAAGGTCTAAAACTGAAAAGATGTAAAGCTGTACACACACACGCAGACTCATTGTCTGTGAGCCAGCCCAAACACTGCCAGGGTACAAAACCCAGCAGGAAGAGGCAAGACTCCACCACAAGCACAACTGTCGCAGGAAAGGAATAAGAGAAAGAGATAGAGAGATGAGAAGGAGAGACGGAAGGAGAAAGACTTAAAAGACTAATGATTTCACTAAGAGTCTAATAGCTCAATTCTGTTTCATTGTCTTTGCGTCAAGTGCCCATTAAGCCATTACACAAATGTGAGGCTGTCAATGTCCTTCTAACACGACAACACAACCACTTGTGTCTGCACACAGTATGGCTGTGTGTGTGTATATGTGTTTGTGTGTGTGTTTGTGTGTGTGTTTGTGTGTGTGTGTGTTTGTGTGTGTGTGTGTGTGTACAGTATGTGTTATGGATGATCCACGGATGATCTACTGGGTAAAATGGATTATGAGTGAGTGTAAGTGGATGAAGGAAGGTCTTTGTGCCGTTAAGAGCAGCTTTAACTGGATAGAAACAGCCAAGAGCTGCAAGGCATTTACATCTCTCACACACACACACACACAAAAAAATAGAGCAGTGACCCAAGCATCCACAAGGTCAGACAGACAGAGAAAGTCTTTGACCAAGGATTCTAGAGTGGGGAAGGTGTGCACGCATGTGTTTGTATGTGTGCGTGCATGTGTATGTGTGCACCCGGGAAAGTAGGGCCTGACAAGATGAGTTATAGACAGCGATGTGATACGCTGTCTATGACTTAACAATAACAATTTCAAGGAAAGGAGAAAGAAAAACACCAACACACACATTACAAAGCCCTAATACTGTGGTGTATGCTGAACTGTGGACACACCTGTGTTTGCATTACTTTCTGATCCAACTTCTCTCTGCTGTTTGTGTCTTTCGCTGTGAGTCCGTTTGTCCTCAACCGTTACACAATATCTGTCTCAACCAAAAACGGGACCGCAGTTCTTCTATTATTTACTTAATCAACCGGCCTCTCCGCCTCTATGTGACATGTTGCCCTCAGCCCACCAGTGATCGCCATGGTAATCGCACTGCATCATAGGGTTGAAATATCACCGAACTCTCCGTGACTCTCAGCTATCACAATATAAACACTGAAATGTCACTGGCCCTCCGAGGTCAGGTGCTGCCAGTGACTCACATTGAAGGGAAATGCTAAATGGTCATTTACATTCAAGATCAAAACATTTAGCATTAAACAGGGCATCGCTGCTGGCAGTTTTGTACAACTGACGCAAATTAAATGCTCTGACTGAACTGCAGAATAGGTCCGACTGCTCTGTCGAGGCGGCAGGCTGCAGATACACTTGTTGTTTGAACAAGACCTTTCGAATTTTATTGACATAAGGATGCATGGAGAAACGGGTCTAGCTGCACAAAATACTGGCACAATATACTATTGGAACAACAACTTTTTTGTGTGTTTGCCTGGGACTGTGTTTGTTAGAGTACTCTATTATGTTTTCTTGTGGTATTTTCTTGTGCCATTAATTCATTTATTTTAATAGTTTGCTTAAATGTCATAAGTACAGCTGTAATACTATGACATTTAGGATTGATTGGGTTGGGTTTCAATGAGATTTTATCGAGACCAATTCTAATGACGATTTCCTTTATGAATTATGAATTATTGAAACGTGGTTCCAATTTCTGACACAGTATTTTATGTTATTTTTAAACAGGGTATCTGGAAGGAACATTTCCTTAGAGTTAGGGCACTTTGAACAGCAGTTTGTGAATCAAGATGGGGTATTTTGTGAGACTTTCTTGGGGTATTCATGACTCTGGACAACCAACATGTTGTATTCTTGTATTCTATGCTGAAGGAAATTATCTGCTTTTGAAAACTCAGATTCACAGTCCATGTGATCTTAAGAATCAGAATACAAAACCCACATTGAAATATTATTTTGCTGCAGCCATGGCTAGTGTGAGGGTCTGCAATGTATCAACAGTGAAGCCTAATATTTAGCATAAGGATAAGCTTTGAATCAGTGTGCAACTTCTCCATGTGACCAATCAGCACACACACACACACACACACACACACACACACACACACACACACACACACACACACACACACACACACACACACACACACACACACACACACACACACACACACACACACACACACACACACACACACACACACACACACACACACACACACACACACACACACACACACACACACACACACACACACACACACACACACACACACACACACACACACACACACACACACACGCACACGCACACACACACCTCCTGTTCAGTCTGCCAAATAGCAGGAATACCAGGGGTCTCCACGGGATCAAAACACAACAACCCTCACACCCCACATTGCTTGGACCATCATCAACGGTTGCTGTACAGACAGACACGTGTGTACAGCTACATTCAGACACAAAAATACACAGACACACACATAACTGGAAAATAGCTGAAATTCCAGCATGGCATCCAGACTGAGCAGCGGCAGATGCAGGGAGTGTTAAATACGCAGATGTTGGATGAAGAGAAAAGCAAAAAAGACTTGATCACTTAGTGAATTGTATTTTGTATTGCTTTATGACAGAATATGACTTGAACAGACATGCTGAGACAGCGGCAGTAGCTGACCCGCTCAACAACATATTTCATTCTGTCCTTAATTGGACTCCTCTGCTCTCCTTCCCTCCCCCAATATGCAACACAGGGACACACACACAAACACTGCAACTGTCTCAGTATAGATCTGAGCTGGAGGGTGTGTGTGTTGTAAATGAGTGTGTGTGTGTGTGTGTGTTGGGGGGTATGTCCTCTTGGTTGGAATTGGGTTTTGTTTAGAGGCCCTATCGATCTCTTTTAGTCTGTGCCTGTGTGTGAGAGAGAGAGAGCATTGATGGGGGTTTTCCCCCAGCGGAGACGTGAATGTTTCTGGAAAATTGCAAGATGCATCAGAAAAGAAGAACGAGAACAGTGCAGGGGAAAAAGAGGAAGGTGGCTGTAGAGGAGGTCATGGTTAACAGGAAGCCAGAGAAAGAGGACAAGCAGAACAAAGTCAGCTTGTGTTTCCTCTACAACAAAGAGCTCCCAAAAACACTTATGATGCTGCTTAAATCCAATAAATCGATAAATATCAAAAGCAGGTGGCAAAAGAAAACATGTTTCTCCTGCTTGTTTTCTTAGACACATCAACCAATTCTCTTCGCAATGTAACTAGTGTGCAGCTGCACAATTATTGATTTCTGATTTTGTTAAAGCTGCACTTTAAGCTTAGTCATTGAATTGCTAAGCATATCTATTGCCATGTCCTTATAACAAAGAATAAAACATTGTATTTTCGACCTAATAAAATGTAGTACAAGAATTGGTTGGCCATAATCTGAAAAACAATAAATTGGCCCTAACATTATGGGTGCTCTTCATTTAACTAATGTGTCTCCTTGTTGTCCCCATGGGTTGTTAGAAAAACAACGCAGTAATGATGTATTAATGACACTGCAGTAATTATCCGCCCCACGGCCCCTTCACATCAACAGCGGAGATAACTCACTTTCATGGTTTTGACACTTTTGCACGTGTTACACCTTAAAACATCCTCACTGATGGCAAATCCAAATCACATGCTAAAACATGGAGGAGTGAGGATGCAAGGAGGCATAATTAGCTCAAAGGAAAGCACCCTCTCTGGCTCGATTTATCAGGGGTATACTTTAGCGGTGGTTTATGATTAGCTATCAGTTCAGTGTATCCTTCCCCACAGGGGAAAAAAAGGCAGCTCTGTTCGACCAAAAACCACCAGATAAAAATTAGACCACATCACACTGCTAAAGCAGAAGAGCTCCAGCATGAGTATATCTGGGAGTGAGTGAGAGAGACAGACACTAGGGAAATAGCTTGACCTTCTTTCGGGGGAGATAATCCCTGTTTGGGCAAGGTTTACACACAGCAGGACACTGCAAAATAGTCAGAGCATAAAGTCAGTATTGTCCAGTCTCCCTCACCATTCCGCTTGGTCACTTTTTTTTATACTACTTCTCTTTTTTCAAGAAGGAAGCCACTAATCCTGAAAGAGCTCTCACACTTAAAGGGCTACATTATTATTTCCCCTAATCTTTTTATCGTACTTGAAATCTTCAAAAGAGAATAATGTTAGCCGTCTAAGGCACTTAAAGTAAACTAATACCTTCATAAGCAACATCATAACAATCTGCTGCCCAGTGTGGTAGTGCCATGTGTGGGCGAGTGTCCCATACTTGAGTGGATGGTCCTTGGTGCTGCGGGTCTTGGTGAGGAACCTCTCTGCCAGCTTCTCAAGGTTGCGGCTGTAGTCCACCTCGATCTCTGCCTTCTTTCTGAAGAAGTCCTGCAGGTCCTGCAGCAGCTGCACCCTCAACTCACACTGCTGATCCAGACACTTGAGCTGCTCCACCAGCTGGGCACGGATCTCTGTCGGGGTGATCGAGAGACAGAGATGAGTTTTATGTCGTTCAATTCAATTCAGTTTATTTTGTATAGCCCAATATCACAAATTAGCCTCAGAGGGCTTTACAATCTGTACACATACGACATCCCCTGTCCCAGGACCTTTCACAGGGAAAAAAGGGAAGAGCAACAAAGGAGGATCCCTCTCCCCGGATGGACAGATGCAATAGATGTCATGTGTACAGAATGAACAGCATTTACAAAGTTACATAAACACATTACATGAATATGACAATGTATGAATGGAACTCCAATCCATGAAACAGAAGGAAGTAGAGAGGAGGGGGGGCGGGGCGCATCAGCAGGGCCAACGCGGGAAGCAAACCACAATCAACACATTGAGGCCACAAAGGACAGCCTACATAATGTGCATCTATCTATACAGCTGGGGAGTAAGCTGTGTACATTACTGTTGACAGTGCAGTGCTATCATTAAATCATTAGGATGCATGCCATAACAATGTGTAAGATGTTGAAGTCTACAGCAGTTTCCTTGTGACAGCTGATGTGGATGAAGCCAAGCTCTAGTGAAACACCTGGCAGGGCCATGACACAGCAGCCTGGAGTCTTCGCTGAAATCCCCTCGCCTCCCACCAGTCTGCAAACCATAGACATGCATACCAACCATAGACATGCATGTCTGTACATCATCATATTTGAACGCATCTGTGCATTCTTGAGTGCATGATCAGCTTTTCCTCTTCCAAACACAGAGATCTCCAGAGGCAGTCATTTATTCCAGCGTATCACTTTTCTGTTTCTTCCTGCCTCCTTCCCCTCTCCCTCCTCCCTGTTGCTCTCCAGTTTTGCCTCAAATTAATAGTGCACTCAGTGCAGACACACTCAGTAACCATTATTCAATCACTTGCTACAAAAAGGTCTTCTGAAGACTCCGACCCACTGCAGTTACAGACTGGGACATAGAAAGCGCCTGCAGCAACACATGCACACAGGTAGACACCCAAGGATGCACATACTATGATGGTGATATGCTGGATCAGTGCTGACAGCTGACAGATTAATGCTATGCTCTCATAGCTGCCTGCCAATGCAGAGTAGGCTGCACATGCATCCTTTTAAAGAGAAACCACACACACACACACACACACACACACACACACACACACACACACACACACACACACACACACACACACACACACACACACACACACACACACACACACACACACACACACACACACACACACACACACACACACACACACACACACACACACACACACACACACACACACACACACACACACACACACACACACACACACACACACACACACACACACACACACACACACACACACACACACACACACACACACACACACACACTGCAGTTGTATCATGACTAGTTTACCACAGCTGTCCTACCTTTACACTGCTGGCTGTAGAAAAAGCGGACGGTTTTTGCTTCCATCCTGGCCTCAGTGCACTGTAGACTCCCCTCACATATGCACTAATGCATTCAAATCACAGACAGTCAGCCAGCCAGCCGGATGACAGCGACTGTCGATGTTGCTTTTGTGTTTAACAGCTGAGAGAGCAGTTTCTCGTTACCACAAAGAGAAGTGGGATATGTGTCTGTGACCATGCCCCCCCCCCCAGTCTCCCCACTTCTCCCTCCCTCTCTCTCATAAAAACATAGCAAAACATTGTGCCACTAGCCAACGGCTGTGTATGCTCAGAGTAATTCTTTACTGATTAAAAGGCCAGAACAGAGGAGTTTTGTGGCATTATGACACTACGGCACAAACACTCACATGCACATCAAATAAATGCACACACACGGTCTGCACCTGTGCTAATGACCTGGTGTGAATATCTGCTTTGACAACACATGTTATTGTCTTGTGGTTCGTCTGTGTACGTGTGCATGTGTAATTTCCTCATTGTGCAGCACTGTCATGGATGGGGAGTGATTGTCCCGCCTCTCAAGGCTGCGACACAAAACCTCGAGATGCTGTCATTGTAATCAACCGACCCAATGCAACAACATACGCCACATGCACAGACAAATCAAATGAAAAACAAGCGCTCCTATCCCATACGGAGTGTAAGAAGGTGAAAAAAATCAGGTAATCAGCAGGAGGTGCATCCTGAGGAGTTAGGTGTACCATGCGACCCCAATGTTTAGAGGGGAGGTTTAACAGGGGTAAAATTAATTCTACAGGTAGGCCATGTACTGCGCCCCAAAGCCCCTCTCCGGTCCCTAACTGTCACATTAGGTTGAAAAGTGATTCTGGCAAGATGCTCCATATATATAATATATGGCTGTGTGTCTCAACCAAAGCCAACCCTGAGCTCTCCACACTATACCTTGTTGATACTGGCTGTTAAACTGAATTTGCCTGAGAGGTCTTAAAATGTCTTTATCCACCTTGAAGCCATTGTCCCCCAACAGGAGAGTAGTGTGAGCTGGGATACAGTGAGCTTGGTACAGCAAAGAGGAAAGATGGATGCGGGTCTTCCTTTCCACCCCATCCCTCTGTTATGGTCATCATCCCCATAGCCAGTGAGAGGTCGGATGTGAACTGGAATGTGACGCCTCCACCCCCTCCAGACAACCCAGTCACATTTTCCAGGCAGATGAGAGCAGGTCTTGTAATGAGGCTCTGGGATTCTACTTTACTGATGCTCTCCTTTCTCTTCTTTTATTATTTCCTCCTCCTCCTCCTCCTCCATAGCGCTGAGGGCCGTCTGGCTCTGTCTGTAAGAGCCTTGTCCATATACACTTTGAACTTTGTTCACCAGTCCCGCCAACACCACAAACAAATTCAACACAACTCAACAACACAAAGAAGATTTTCCTCTCGTTGTTCTGCATAAACAGACCCTTGTCGACCTATAGAAGGTATACATTGATTTCCTCATTCTTTAGTGGCAAACCATACCAATCAACATCTGCCATCATATGTGAATAAAACTGATCAAGCTGCGGAATCCTTCATTAAAATATTACCAGGAATTTACGGATGTTTAGGATTTGTTGAGTGCAAACGTTCAGTGCTGGCGTGTGACCAGAAGGAAATGTGATGTAAACCAAATGTTTTGACGTTGGAATCGTTTTCACAGTGGAACAGCAAACAAATTGGGCCTTCACAAAAGTGGTGGTGTTCATCCGGATGGATATTGTGTAGGTTTACAGAATGGACATATATTTGACAGGGACAATGCTTCTGAGACAAACGAGACAACATGCTCTGCTGACAGCAAAGAATGGCGAAGCCCATCTCGTTCTTGGATTCACAGTAAGTGCAGTGGGAGATGATGAGAGACCAGTGCGTATTTCATGTCTGAAAACTCGGGCAGCTGGCAGTATGAGATCCAACACATTAAGAAGACATTTAGAAACATTATACCTCAGTCACTTCAATAAAAAGTTTGGTGAAGTTTAAGTGGAAGTTTTTATTTATACGTCCAAAACTACTGCAAGAAAGGTTAAAGGAACGCTTTTGATCTTGATGTTATTTCAATATGAGGGGGGAAATGTTTCTTCCTCCGAATGAGGGGAATGATATGTAGAATTGAGAATAGTTTAGTGCAACGTTACTGGAGTAAATCTATATAAAATAGTAATAATAATTCATCAACCCCAGACATATGTCATATGGATCACTGTTTATTCTGATGGCCTTTTCTTTTTTTAGGATCCGTGTTTTCCTTCTTTTATTCCAACCCAGTTATACGAGCAACCTGTTAGTTTATTTTGGCACTGAGTGGAGGTGAGGGTGTGGTATTGTGTGATTAAGTGCGTGATTGATTACCCTCCAAATGTCTGGCTTTCTGTGTAGCAACAACGTGAGCATGACATCTCTCACAAACTGTTTCACCCAAAGCTGCCCCTCCTCTTCATGCATTATTGACTAGTTTCCTTATTCCGACCCAGAAAAAGGAAGATGAAAGAGAGTGAAATGATGGATAGAGACAGTGTAACCATACTAGAATGACATTACCACTGTGGTAAATGCCCGCTGTACATTGTGCAGTAGGCAGACTGCGCAATGTACAGCATACACGTGTGATGTTTTCTTCAAAAAGGAGAACAAAAAATTGAAAAGGAAATAAATGTGCTGCCAAAAGGCAACCCCAAAAGTCACATAGTCCTTCTAGCACAATGTGGAAAGTCATGTTTTTACTGCAACATTACCTTTCATAGCTAAAGTTAGCTTTTGCAGGAAACATAGCATCAGCTTTAGGCTGTTTAGTTGGAACCTGGCAGAAGTGATGGCTCAACCCTGAACTCTGGATGCTGTTCAGAGCTGCCCTAGATACAGGAGCCACACATACTGCTGCTAGCACTCATTATACCTGAAAATCACCTTGGGCTATGGGTACAAAACACACACACACACACACACACACACGCACACAGACAGCAATGTGACACTTTGAGTCCAAGCTGTCACTCTGAACCATTTTGACGGCAGCTCTCCAGCCTGCTCTTGGAAGGTCCACTCCGGATCTGTCCCGCTCTATTACTGGACTGGTTTGTAGAGACACACATACACAGATGCATAGACTTTCACATACACATGGCAACTGTTAAACAAGTAGATGTGATGAATGTTCGAGGCAAGGCTTGAACTGTCTGCAGTAGAGGGCACAAACCAAAAAACACAGACACAGATGACAGCTCCGTTCAAAAGGGAAATGCTGGTTAAATACGACCCACATTTGATTTTGGCAGTTTTTGACCATGTTACTAAATAGAGATTAGGATGCATTTATTCAAGTTTCTATCCCCTGGGACAGTTTCTGATACTGAGCACTAAAGCGATTCCAGAGTCATTCAGTCAGCTGCCCCACTATGACTGAATTAATAGAACTAGTTGCAAAAACATTGTATCTTCCCAGATCTCAGCAATTACTTTAGAGAGTCCGGTGTTGTCATAATTGACAGAAACAAAAGTTAAAATTCAGGGAAATGAGACTCAAGTTGTATAAAGCAGGATAATCCTTTAAACACATAACCTCTCTGCTGGCATTGGAGAACCCACAACCTGTGCCAGGTAATCATACACACTCAACCATTAACTAGTTCCAGGAAAGCCAAGAGAACCAACCAGGTGATCTAGCTTTTGGCGAGGTATATATCACCCGTTCTGTTTGTGCTTTTGTATGCGCACGAGTGAGCATGTGTGCACACTGTGTTTAGGCAGTAAGGCCTGGTCTTTGTTGCTTCGGGGGCTGATACTGCAGTACAGAGCGGTGCAGAAGAGGAGGGGGAGCCGAAGGGGGGGTGGTAATGGTTTTGAGTTGTACCACTGTGAGCTCATACTATTGTCCTCAGAAGAATGAAAGAAGCAAAAAGAAAAGGAGAAAGAACAGAAAGCAGTGTAAAGGGTGAGTAGGGGGCACTGCGTCTCTGTGAATAATATGTCCATTCATCCCGATACACACAGGAAGAGAGGACAGAGAAAACGGAAGTCAGTCCAACCAGGAGGGAGCACACGGGAGGGGAGGGGTTCGCAGGTTGAAGGGTAGGGGGCGTGTGTGGGGGTGTTTGTGTGTGTGTACACGCAAGTGGATGGCGGGGCTACTGGACATAATTTTAAGGCAGTTGAATGAGATGGTAGTATGAAGGCTCAGGTTGCAGGTTGAATTTCATAATAAGATTCTTCAGAAGGGTGGAATCTATTAGTTCCAGACATGCTTGTCTAATACTGACACACACACACACACACACACACACACACACACACACACACACACACACACACACACACACACACACACACACACACACACACACACACACACACACACACACACACACACACACACACACACACACACACACACACACACACACACACACACACACACACACACACACACACACACACACACACACACACGGGAGTAGAGGAAAAGATAAAATTACAGTACAAACTATTGCAGGAATGGAAAGATTCCAGCCAATGTCTTTTCCTTAAGTCTGAACTTTCTTCTGAAAACAAACACACACACACACACACACACACACACACACATACACACACATACACACACATACACACACACGGACTCACACACTAAAAAACTCATACAGGCATTTCCTCTCTCACACAGAGCTTGAAACCTTTAGGAAAAGCAGCGTTGTCTTAAGGAGGCAAGTTAACGAGTTTAGTGACTTTCAGACATGGAAAAGCCCACTGAAGCCAAACCACGGCAGACCTGCTCTGTGAGGAGAGAGACCGGCCAGGAGGACAGGAGGGATATAAGAGCTACTCTGTGCTGTGCTGGAGCATAAATAAGTCATGAACAGGATATTTCAGGGAGTTCAAGTTAATGCTGTCCTTTTGGTAAATTAATGGAGAACAAAGTGCTGAAAGATGCATTCAGCCGGACAAAGAAAGCAAGCCTCTGACCTCCCAGCTTTTAGTTTTCATACACACACACACACACAAAAACTAAAATTATTAGTCAACCACCACTCATATGATTTTGTCAGCTAATTGATTGACAGATTTGTAAAACTAAGTTTCTGCACAAAGAATCACACAAAAGCATCACTTTAAATATTGTGTTTACCAACAAAGTACTCATAAGCTTCTTGGAAATAAGTCACTATTATAATAATTATAAATATTATAATAAGTCAACTATTAAGCGACTAAAAAAATCTTAGTCGACCACGGTTCAATCACCACTTATACGTTTCAATTTTAAAACAAAAATGATCTACGGCCACACTTCATCAACGGTTTAAAAAGGATTTTTGTCCATAATGCATGCCTGAAAACAAATATCACATGACTATTCACGTACACTGTAGATTGGTAGATTGTAACTATTTCCTCAATAATCTTCCTCTATTTATACAGACATATTTCAAGGAAAAGTTTTCTTTTTTAAACTTAGAGCAAAACCTGCATCCTGGTAACTATCTCTCACAAATGTACATTAAAAGGAAAAATGAAAAATAAAGCTTTTACTAGATTATGGAAAAAATACATTTGGTCAACACACGTCTCTCACTCGTGTCCTCTGTTTTGTTGTTGTGTGTTCCAAACACACAACTCTGTAGCTCTGCAGGTGGCTGAAGTCCATTTCATACTAGATAGCATTTATGTTTTTGTTCGTTTACGATTTCTTTGTGGACTTCACAATAGTTGCGCAGAACAAAATAAGCATTGATAAGAAAAGGAAAAACCTCCATTTTGTGTCCATCGCTCTCCTCAAAGCCTCAAACCGTGACTTCAAAAGTCCGCTTCGTAGGGCTTATAATGCCGCTGGACACACCGCTCGCTAATCACTCCACTTACAGCTGCTTCCTCCACATGTTGCAGTGGTAGAATTCTAAAATGCAGAATTTAACTGAACAGCTGCTGGTATATACACACAACACGGTCAGCAACACCTGTCATCTGTTATTCTTGTGAAATGAACCTCGTCAATTGATAACCAAGGCTGTTATTTGCTTTCTTCTGGGGGCGTGACCAACCAGGTAAGGACATGTCATGACTGATAAGCCCCAATCAAGTAGCGAATGCGGGAGTCTACAGCATCATTTTAATAAACTGCCTCAGCTCTGCATGCACCAATGATGACACAGGAAATGGATTTTAAAAGTAGGCCTCACTGACATAAAAGGCCCAAATCTGTGCTTTTGGGAAATATTTCCATCAGCATTTGTAAATGTCTTTTCAATAATAAATGAGCAAAGTTTCAAGAATACAGAACAGGCCTCCTAAAAGGAATGGCTGGTCATGTTACGATATGCTCTTGCATTGACTTGTGGAAATCAACATTACACATGTTGCACCCTTCAGGGAGAAAAGATTAAAGGGGGTGACTCAGCCGGGGTACATTCCTCTGCACTTCTACTCAGATCAGGAAGTCATTAACCCTTTACTAGCTAGCGGGAGGCTTCATCCCCCAGTTGGAGGGTGTGTGTGTGTATGTGTGTGTGTGTTGAGCCATGTGGGCTCTCGTCAGGGTTCCTTGCACTGTGCACTCCGTGAGCTGGGTGCGCAGGTCAGGGGTCGCAAAGCTAACGGGGGGAGTCATTCTCCCACGTCAACCAACTGATGAAAAAACACCTACAACGAGATAATGAATCAATTTCACTGCATAATAAAGTACTTTTAATTAATTATACCTGAATCTACTGGATATTCTACGTAACGGCACTTAACCCTCCAGACACCAGCAGTCCTTTCCAACCATCTCATGCTCTGATTCCTCTCCTGTGGAGGGGTTGCACCGTTGGAGATTGGGGCCTGGGGTCTCTCTATGCATAATGAAAAATGCTGCTTATCAAAAGTTAACTAGCTCCACACCCATATACAGCCCCTGCCTGCTCTACTAGCCCAGTGAGGAAAAGGCAATGAAGGTGTGTGTTGGGGGAGGGAGAACGTCTCACAAAGCCTGAGGATAGATGAGATTTAAATAAGATTGGGGTTGCAAACAATAACTATTTTCATATTGAATATGTCCGCTATGTTGATTAACGGTTAGTCATTTAAGTAATTTGAAATGCTAAACATTTCAGCTTCTTAATTGTGAGAACTTGCTGCTTTTATTTAAATTATGATAGGAAACCTGAAATGAAGAAAGAAAATCTTTAGAATTTAGAGCCACTGACTTGACAAAGCAGGCAATTTGATAACATCACACCTTTAGGCTTCAGGAAATGGCGCTGGGATTTTCGGTCACAAATGTTTAGTAGCTTGTTGTATCTGTTTCTCAAAGATATAATGGAGCAAAACAGCAAAATTACTCGACAATTCAAATTGTTGACTAATTGTTCCTAATGAGGTTAAACATTATCTAACAATTCCAAAATTCACATGATGTGTGACAGGCCTTGAGGCTAATGTATGTGTGTGTGTGTACGGTTCATCCTCAAGGGTACTATCAGAGGTGGTGTCACCTCTAGTTCCTGTCTCTCCGGACATAGCCATCTGGGCCTCAGTCTGTTCCAACAGCCTTTATCTCTGTCACTCCTCTCCAATGCTCTCTCACACTCACACAATGTATAGTATACATATAGTGACCTACGCCATCTGTCTGAGAAAGAATGAATAGGTATCAGACAAAACCGGCATATTATACCATATTTATTATACCATCCTGGTAGGAGACAATATTAAGCTGAGCCGTCCTTAAACTGAGCCGTCCTACTGTGTGTGTGTGTGTGTGTGTGTGTGTGTCTTTTCAGTTTTTCCAAATGACCAATGCAGAGAACCCCCCTTAATCAGTTTAACAGCCAGTCAGGGGATTTGACTAATCCACAACCCAACCATGGTAGGGAGCCCACTAAGTGTGCGTGTGTCCACATGAGTAGTCTGTCCGACAGTGTGTGTTGTAAATTAAATCAACCTCGACAATCTTGGACAGAGCCCCCTTTCAGCATCCAGCATTACAAGAAGCATCCAAGACACAGGATTACCTTCAACTACAGCGACAGATGGCATCTTTCATGTGCAGACACATCTTCAGGTGGGTAAAGGGTTCATTCTCAGCTTTATTAGCAGGTTAACACTTGTCATAATTCCAGTGAATGAGTTTGTAATGACTCCCTACTTCTAGATTAAACAGTCATCAATCATTCCTTCATCCCTTCGTATTTCTTCTTTCACTCCTCTGTCAGACTTAGTCTGGTCAGCACCAATGACTCATGGGGACCTTGACGGCTTTGTGTGCATGTGCGCATGCACGTAAAGGCCTCCCTGAGGGAAGCATCAGCACTTTGAAGACTAACACAGTGTGTAATAGCCTCCCTCTGTTGTGTAATAGCTGTGCATGACAGCCTCTATACAGCAAACTGCACGCACACGCGCATGCACACACACACACACACACACACACACACACAGTGGGGTAAAGATGCATGGTACTAAACATGTGTACGTGACTGGTATGTATGCAGCAGACTCTTATCACTGCATTCCAAGAGACATCAGTGGCATGCCAAAAATGGCCACAGGAGAAAAAATGTTAGAGATGGAGATAGAGAATACAGTGAGAGTTGAGTGCGGGCAGCAGCACCGCGAGTTAAAGGCTGTATTTGCTGATGGCTGCCAATCCTTATCTGAGTGCCAGTGGAAGGCAGCGGGGCTGGGGGGAAAAAAGCGGGGGAATTTGTTGCATCAGACAAGGGATGAGACCAAGAACAGCAGTCGAAAGCATGAGATACAATCAGGGTTGCAAAATTCCGGGAATATTCAAAGTTGGAAACTTTCCACGGGAATTAACAGGAATAAAACGGGAATATATGGGAATTAACGGAAGTAAACTAGAGATTTGGGGGTAATTTAACTGTATTTACCTTGTCATAAGCAGACATGCATGCAAACATTTATAATACAACTTTTTGTGAGTAGAACTTTATTCTTTCATCGAACAACAAAAACATGAACGTTGAATAAAAAAGGTGTATTCCCTATGATCACCACCCCCCAACCCAATTTTTTCCCCTGAATCCTTTCAGGTCTAAATGCTTTCTTCCTGGACCTCATCAACATCCTCCTCACTGCTGTAAAAAGTTAGTCTACTGTATACAGGGTTGCAAAATTCCGGGAATATTCAAAAGGTGGAAACTTTCCCCGGGAATAAACGGGAATTAACGGGAAAAACTGGAAATGTTGGGGTAATTTAACTGTATTTACCTTGTCATAAGCAGACATGCATGCAAACATTTATAATACAACTTTTAAAAATGATATTTTTGACATTTTGTGAGTAGAACTTTATTCTTTCATTGAACAACAAAAACGTTGAATAAAAAAGGTGTATTCCCTATGATCACCATTTTTTTTTTTTGTGTTTTTCCCTGAATCCTTTCAGGTCTAAATGCTTTCTTGCTGGACCTCATCAACATCCTCCTCACTGCTGTAAAAAGTTAGTCTACTGTATATAAATAAACTTGGTATTAAAATGAACATGGCTTCAGTTTACCAAGTAATCAATATGCTAGGTAATGACAAACAGTGTTGGGAAAGTTCACTTTCTACATGAACTAGTTCAGTTCATAGTTCATAATTCAAAATTTTGAACTAAGTTCACAGCTCCCAAAAATAAACTAGTTCAGTTATTGTTTTCAATATGTTGCAAGCTATAATTGAAATCTCTATCTGTCTGCAATACCGCTCTTGGCCTCTACGCAACTCGGCGCTCTCACACTTGCCAGGCATAGGGCTGAAACGTTCAGACAACACTGATGACAAAGACGTTCAAAAACAACAGAACGTTTTATGTTTACGTTTATGTTTCTGGCAGACAATGTTCCCAACCAGCTGCATTCAGGGTCCAGCTGAGCTAGGCGTGCATAGTCTTGTTCTCAACTACATTTAAGTTCCCTGTTATATGCGTTTGCAAATAAACTTCTTTTTTTTCAAAATTCCCCAAATTCCCGAGACAAAATTCCCGTGGAAACTTTCCGGAAACTTTCTGCCCCTTTGCAACCCTAACTGTATAAAAATAAACTTGGTATTAAAATGAACATGGCTTCAGTTTACCAAGTAATCAATATGCTTGGTAATGACAAACAGTGTTGGGAAAGTTCACTTTCTACATGAACTAGTTCAGTTCATAGTTCATAATTCAAAATTTTGAACTAAGTTCACAGCTCCAAAAAATAAACTAGTTCAGTTATTGTTTTCAATATGTTGCAAGCTATAATTGAAATCTCTATCTGTCTGCAATACCGCTCTTGGCCTCTACGCAACTCGGTGCTCTCACACTTGCCAGGCATAGGGCTGAAACGTTCAGACGCAACACTGATGACAAAGACGTTCAAAAACGTTTATGTTTCTGGCAGACAATGTTCCCAACCAGCTGCATCCAGCTGAGCTAGGTGTGCATAGTCTTGTTCTCAACTACATTTTAGTTCCCTGTTATATGCTTTTGCAAATAAACTTATTTTTTTCAAAATTCCCAAAATTCCCGAGACAAAATACCCGTGGAAACTTTCCGGAAACTTTTCGCCCCTTTGCAACCCTAGATAAAATCGCCACATCCACCATGAGGTCACATCATTGCTGTTTCCAGCTACAGCTGCAAGCTTCTTCCCCAGACAGAGGTGGGGAGGGACGGGCAGAGGTTTCACGAGGTACAAGATAGAGTGATGCAGTGGGAGGAGCGGCCAGCCACATGCAAATGTGGCCCAATTAAATATGTGCACAAGTGTGTAAATATTTTTTTTCAATCCTGATGAATTTCATCCTCTTTGATCTTCTCACAACTTTATATTTCTCATGTATCAACAACTGCTGGCTGCCACCATTGCCTTGTAGGAGATATTGGATAATTGTGGGATAATTGTGGGATAATTGTGGGATAATTGTGGGATAATTGTGGCATAATTGAGCAACTGCTGAAAACGTCCGGTTAATGCTCAACAGGAAAAGTAACAACAATTTTAATAAAAAAATGTGAGGCGTTGCTTCTCTATCCTTTATCACTGCAAATGGACTGTTTCACAAACAATATATACTTTTCTGAATTTGAATCAACAATGAATGAATTAACTAAACAATTGTGAGATTAACAGATAGGGAAACTAATCATTCGTTGCAGCCAGAAACCATAACACTAAATGCTCTCTAGAGCGTACTGATCTGCCTGTATGTGCCAACAACTGACGACAAAGCTATGAAAGCTCTGGTTATATGGAGGTAAAAGCTGTAGATGAGAATCAGGGAACAGCATGTGAGTCAGAGAGTGTTTGGCTCTCAACCAGTCATCCCTGAAGGCAGAAAAAGCTGAATCAGGATCAGCCTATGCAGCGACTAAAATCACCCAACCTCCCTTTTTCTGCATCTATTTCATCGTTTTTTCCAACCTCGCTCCGTAAGGATAATTCATTCTCGCGCTTGCTAATGTGTGGTGTACATGTATAAGGGAGAATTGGTGTTGCTGCGTAATGACTCCTGCAGAGGTTACCGCTCAGAGAGTCGGGGGTTGCCGGCAGTGACAGGCCGGCCAATGAAATATGGCCACAATTTCAACCAGGCGGTCACAAGAGCCCTTGCAGATATCAAACCTGGATGCGTAACGAACAGTTACGCTGTGCATGAGAGAAGATCAGAGCCCCACCCTACCTACGCCTCACCCCATGGAGAATGTAGCATTGCGGTATAAACTATCATTGAGAAACGGGGGCCTAATGACAAAAAAACACAGTAAAGATCACCTTCAGCCAGCAAGTTAAATTCTTCATCACTTGCATTCCCACCTGCTAACATAGCCATCCAGGCATTTGTCTGAGTGCTGCAGAGACATGGGCGGGGAGAGAGGGAGAGAGAGAGAGAGAGAGAGAGAGAAAGTGGGCCAATCTGCATAAAGAAGCTCCCAGGGAGCAGGACAGCTCAACACCTCAGCTCAACAAATCACCGCAGCAGAATCTAGTTGAACAGCACAAACGCAGCACAAGGGACTCCAGCATGGAGGATGCTTCTACAGGTCTCCGATAAGGGTGACTGCGCCAGCAAATCCTGGCGGCGAGTTTGTACCAGGGTGGACCTCAAGCACCCAAGTTCCCTGGACATGAGCGCAAACGCTTGCAGTGGAGCATCACTGAGGCTGGTGGCAGAAGCGTTGAAAGTAGTCTGCTGCAGAGAGGCTGAGAGGGCAAGCATGAGATGAGAGAGAGAATTACCAATACGGCCCATGCGCTCTGCCGTGTTGTAAGCCCGAGAAAGCAGGTCATCTGTGACCCAACACTAGGGTCGAGGGCACCTAGCCTCTGGTCTCTGAGTCTCTGCAGGGGAAAACTAGGAGGGACGCAATAGTCGGCTCAATGGCTAGCATGCGCTCAAGGCCATATTTGGCTGCGTCCTGCATGGACGCCAGGGTTCGGCCATCCGTCGTGATACGGGAGAGAGCACTGGTGTCTCTCCAGCATACGTGCAACTCCCTCAGATACTCCTCAGAGGGAGGGACAGAAACGGTGGCAGGGGCGGGAACGCGCCTGAAGAACGCACTAGAAAGTGGTGGTTTCGGCTGCAGGCGTGCCAGTGCCGCGCGAATGACAGGCCCCATGGAGCTGTCGACTGCCCCCTCTGAGGGGATAGACTCTGAGATTGGCAGACGCAGCCACTGAGATAATGTCCTCCTGTGGGAACGGCTCAGCCGCGGGTGGATCTGATGCCTCAGTCCTGCCTGCACTAGAGTGGAGGGTCAGGAGAAGGGACTTCATCTGAGCTAGTTCTGCGGTCAGCAGATCTACTCTAGAAGCCAACCTGCTAGATTTAACTCTCTTAAATCAGAGAGCCAGCGTTTGTAACGGGTCGGTTGGGTTGGATCTGCCTGCCCTGACGGGGGAGGTCGACCTCACCGCTCAGGTGTTCCACCTGGGCTAGTCTAGCGGCACTAACCGCATACATGCTGCAGTTCATGCACACATGCTGCAGTTCATGCACGGGTTTTCCGCCCTCCCTCAGGTGCCCGAGGCAAGAGGGGCAAAGGTCATGGCCATCCTCAGGCTGGAGAGGGACCATACAGGTCCCACAGCCGGCAGAGCTAAACGTAGCCCCGACTGTGGAGGGACCCTGCTTCCCTAATCTGTGTTGACTATTAAGTCCGTCTGAGCGGGGTCGCTCTGCTGACTGCTATAGAAGAGGCGGAAAACGATCAGTGAGAGGGAGGGAGAACACTCTCCTCACTAGTCTGGCCGCCGTGATTACTTGTGTCGTAGCAGTAAGCCTACGCGAGAGCACTCGGCTACTGTGGACCGGGTCCTGTGGAACAGGTCGGGAACAGTGTGTCTAGCGAGGACACCCTCTTCGCTAGCCTGGTAGCTGTCGGAATTAGCGTGGTATCAGTTAGCCTGAGTGGAGACACTATGCTAGCTATACACGGCGGAAATGCTACCGAGATCAATGCACACGCTATCGAAAGCCGGTCGCGCCAGTGTAGCAATCTAGCCACACCGAGCAGACACGCTCTCGTTAGCGCTCCACTCAATTAGCAGGAGCGAGAGCGCTCTGCCAACCGTGGAATCCGCCTCGTGGAAAACAATGTTAATCGATCTCACCCGTTTGATGCTTCACGGTGTAAAGGTGGCCAACACGGTGAAGACCGAAGATAGACCCGTGCATCCTCCGGTCCGACGTAGAAAAACGCACCGTCTCCCTCCTAAGAGGGACAGCTTGTCGCAGCCTTTGAAGGGCGAGAGACCCGCAACTCCGACCAGTGGTCACAAGGCTACACGCGATGAGCTTCAGAATTATTATTTGTACAAGTTCATCTTAGCTGATGCTACCGTAATAGTTAGACTGCGTAGCGAGAAGATGAAAAAGGACTGATTTCGGGATGACACTGGAGTTCACACGTGACTTTGTTGTTATTAAAACTCGACCTGCGTGTGTGCGAGACGGAAGATGTCCTGTGCTAAGGAAGGAATGAAATAGAAGGATGAAATAGAACTCAAATGAGCCTGAAGCAAATCTTCCCAGTATTTGGAGGGTAAAAACAAGAACAACAAACAGTAAAGTCGGAAAGCATAACTGATCAAAATCTTCCCAGAAATCCTCCCAGATTTCGGCCGGAAAGGATACTTAGTGAACCTGTTTGTAAACCACTGCAGGGTGCAGAACGCTCACCTGAGGTCAACCCGAGGACGCGCTGACACCATGAACACAGCCTTTGTGCTACTCAAGCACACACATACACGCTAATGTTTTGCTTTCTCACACAAAACTGCCTATAGCAAGCATGGTTCTATACCACCCACATGATTGTCCCGACAGCTCAGATATCAGCACCTTGTGGGTCGTAGTCGTCACTGTCTGATCGTCACCACAGTAAGCTGAGGACAGACTGTCAGCGACCCTCATGGATGCAGCCTGAAAAGAACTGGTTATGTTTAAATTTTTTTATTGACACCGACCATGTTGGTGGGGACGGGGGCTCTGGGCTCCATCAAACAAATGCAAGGTCAGCCATAGTTGATGATCCTGCCTAAGATTGTGTTGAAGAACACCACCAACGACATCCAGGAAACACCTTCTACAGTCCAATCATAATATTGTGTGGTATTGTGCCAAGTCTGCCATTTACACATAGAGACACAAGATAATTGTTGCTGTGATTATTGATTTCTAACTGTAATATCTTCCCTAAAAGGTATTGGCCTATTCATTATACTCTCCTCATCTGTAACTGCAGTAACCTGCTCACACCCACACAGACTCTTGTGCTGTGGTCCATTTGAACAGTTGAAATAATTAAGTGGATGTTGTCACTCCTCTCAGCGAGTGCAAGCAAGTGTCCGTTGGAATGTGCATGAGTAAGATATGAATGGAGAGTCACTGCTCTCTGGCTCACCCTGAACTTTAACCTTCCTGAGGAGGAAGGGCAATTATGGGACAAACTTCTGGAAGTATCAGACTATTGGATTCAAAGTCTAGCGCCTTCCTCCTGACATCCCTACGATAGGCCCTGTGGTCCTACTGTATGAGTTTATGTCAGTCTTCCTGCCCTTTGACACCATGGAGTCTTGTGAGCTTCAGACATATGATAGAAAACAAAGCTGTCTGTACTCCCAAATGGACAGCCCTGATACCAAGAGACTACGCCCATCCAGTGAGAGGAGAGTGAACACAGGGTCAACAACTCTACACAGCGTGTGTGCCCTATTTGTGATGTGATATGTGTGTGTCAGAGAGGGGACGGGTCGGACTCAGCTCAACACAATGAAGTGCTGCAGTGTGGGCGGCCACACCCTTTCCTTCTAGCTCCTCTCCACGGCCTCCTTCACAGCCCCTCGAAACTGCCTTGGCGAGAATTAAAAAGAATCGGACGGAGGGAGTGGACACTCAAGAATGAAATCCCTGATATGTGAAAACATTCAATTTTATATAAAAAAAGAGTGAGACAGAAACATGACAGAGGAGAAACAAAGTGGGCAGAACTGACCGAATGGGGGGAGGGGGTAAGAGAAACAAAATGGGGCCATAAAACAGTCTAACAGGAGGCAGATAAAGACTAGAGGACTCTAGAGGGAGGGAAAGAGAGAAAAGGCAACGCTGTCTGTAGCATTGTGTTCAGCAATGTGCTGCTGAATTATTGATGCCTCAGTTTTGAGGGGCGAGCACTTTCACACACGGTGTAATCTCTGCATCATAAACATGCACGCACACATTCGCAGAGCTGTTGAGCTGTGGCCAGTATATCTACGAGTGATCCTCCCTCCGGAAGGCAGGACTGAGGGTCTGTGGCTGGCAGGGGAGAAGAGTGGAGGTCAAAGTTCCCAGCAGACTAGGGGAAGAGACATGTGGCCCACACCTGTTCTAAACTTGCCCCCAGTGGACTCCCACTGACAGATCATCTCGAGACCGACAAGGTAAAGCGAGGGAGTCATTAGTGCCATTTATTGTTCAACAATTCTCTCTAGTTTGACAGTCTACAAAGAGCTTTTGCCATGCTTTCCTTTATTTATTCCTTCTCTCCCTGGCTTGCTCTTCTTTTTATCCGCAGAGGAAGCCTTTTTGATCTAGCAGAGTCCTGCTGTTCTGACTCTACAGCTCCCAGAAATCAGGAATACCCCCCCCCCCCCCCCCCCCATCTCTTTCTCACACACTAAAGGAGAGAACTCCCGCTTATTCTTTCTGTGCCCCCACTCCTCCAGAAAAAAAAAGGAAAATCACAGACCTTCCCTCCTCTCCCTGGTAGAAATCAGAAGAGCATTCTCCCTGTTGTACCAAAGACAACAAAATAATTCATGAATTCAAAATGGCTTCGATGCCGTTGAAGCTGTGCTGAGGCCAGCTGTGCTATATGCATATGGAGCATGTAGAACGTAAGCTATGACAGTAACGGATTTCACTCTGAGGACAGTGGCCATCATTGTCATCCCCAGTAAGAGCAAAGACAATGGAGAGGGACACAGCCAGGGACCTGACTCACACATACAGTAAGCCTTCCTGGCCATTATCGGTAACAGAGACGCTGGAAACAATGGGCATTAAGTGTCAACTTGTTGTGTGGAGATCCAATACTGGCTTTAATATAATTTTTGCCAAAAACATCACTGCAGGTTTGTTTTTCTGGAATTCTGTGTTTTTTTAATTTATTTTTTACACAATCTCCTCAAAGAGTTGCTGAAAAGCATTGCCTTGTTGCTCCACCCCCCCAAAAAAGTAAAAAGTCCTGCAAAGAGGAAATAATGCGTTTGTCTTTTCTTGTATTATAGTTACATTTCTTTTGATCAAATACCACGCACCATGTTAATGCTATTCATGACGAGCATTTGACACGATGCAATAAACACTCAATGTAAAAGCATTCTGTAGCAGATTCTATTGTTTGTTTGGCCTTTTGTGCCTTATTTTGACAGGACAGATTTAGACAGGAGGGACAACATACAGTACAAGCGCAAGTCAGATTTGAAGCTACGCCGCTGCGGTGTGGATCAGCCTTAGTATGTGTACACGCTGGCACAAGAGGTTATAGTTGCATGCCAACACACACGGGATTCACAATGTTTGCACATTGAAAGACAAAAGCCAGGACGTGCACATTTCACGTAAAGGCTACCTATGTTAATGAGTTTACAGTGTCATCTTTGGCCTTCTTTGTTAAAACAATGTTGGTTTGGCTGCTCAGAGTAGCCACTCAGGGTGTGCTTTCTGACCCCAGTGATCGATCTAGAACTCATGAGACTGTTACCAGTAACAACAGGTGTTGTCAAATCAATCAGGGCTGACATTTTAAGTAATATAAACGCTTCAACAGCAGACTCCCAAGTTCGGATGTCAGAGCTAAGTAGTGCTTGCCAACTACTGCATTGGTGGTGAACATTTTGACATGGATGAAGTTTTTTAGAGCCTCCTAAAGGCTTTAATGCGTGCTTAGATCCAGCAGTGGGAATCCACCACTCCAGATTGGGAATCTCTCTCCTCCACATTCCTCTGTGCGAATACCATCAGCACAAGGGCCCCACTCACACTTAGCCCGCTGCCTCCCACTGCAACCTTTACACACAGAGAATGCCTGTGTGTACATGCATATATGTCATGGACAGCAAAATCTAACATGCAATGCTGCACTCAGACATAAAGAAATGACAGAGAGAAAGGGAGTGGGAGGGGCAACATGTGGAAAGTGTTGGGGGCACCAGAACATGCTTGTGTCAAGCGGCTGTGCCACAAATGTAATGAAGTGATTGATGGGATGCCCCACCCTTTCTTCTTCTTGTCTTCTTTGTCAGCCTCTCCATCATTCTGATACTCATCCCCGCTTATTTCCAAGAAAAAACACTTGGTCTTCCCCACCTTTCAGCTCAGCACAGGTCTCGGCAAATGTCTACTTCCTAACAAAGTGTGATGCACATTGTGTATTCTCTGTATGAAGATCAACTCCACACCAACCCCTGTTCTACATGGACCATTGCACAGCAGGAATGAGTGTGTGTGTGTGTGTGTGTGCATGGAGAGGGATGTTCCCATTTCCACTCTGTTTGAAGCACATGGAATGAGTCGGAATGTGAAGGGGGAAGGCAGCAGAGGGAGGGTGAGGGGAGAAGCTATGGCAGTAATCTGAGAGGGGTATCCCACAGCACATGGGCTATACACTGTGCTGTGGGCCCTGTGCACAGGGCGAGGGACACTGACCAAAAGATTCCCAGAGTAGAGCAACGCTATATTGTAGACGCTGGCGTTTCACAACACACCTACTGATGCCATTTTTATGAAAATAACAATGTATGACAGTGCTTCAGCTGTTGCAAAAAATACAGAATGCACAATTGCATTTACTATATGAAGCCGTAACAATGCATTATGCACTGGAACTAAGTTTATTCCTATACACCCAATAAACTCAATATACTGCATTGTGCATATGTGACATTTTTAGTAGGGCTATACAATACATTGATATTATATCAATATCTGGATAAGAGACTGGGTCACATATTTTAGATATTACAATATGTGTGTTGTCCTTTCCTGGTTTTAAATACTGCTTTACAGTAAAGTGATGTCTGGACATACCAGATTGTTCTAGCTGTTCAAATATGTAGCTTCGATCATTACATCCAAACAATCTCATTGTGTAAAAGCAGCAATGGTCAACTCTACATATATAACTGCAATCGTGATATTGAGGTATTTAGTCAAACACATTGTGATATTTGATTTTCTCTATATTGCCCAGGGCTAAATATTAGTGTTTGTGGTCCAGTTATTTATTAGTTGTCTTAGCACACATTGCTGTAATATGTTGTCAGTGATGATGAAGAGCTGCAATATTGTGCTTCATTAAGTCCTTGCTCAATTATACATATTATATATTAATATACTTTAATTAAGACCATCTAAGGACTCAATGTATTTTTGTGTGATTCTTACCAACACAATCCAACTCTGATAGTCACCTTTTGGTATTGACTTATTCTATTTTTTGTATATATTGTGCATTTTTATATTTAATATTGCTTTACTTTATGTATACATGCTGCTGGAACAAAACAATTTAATAAAGTATCTAACTATCAATCTATCTTCAATCCAACCTGCGTCAAACACCACCCGGAAAAGGAAGCAGCACTGCATCGACCTAACCACTTTACTATAGCATTGACACATAATAATGATTTAAAAGTGCAATGAAACTTGGAAAAAAATCTCCCTCGTCCTTTTCAACAAATTGTACATGCATACATTAAAATACAACATGTACAACACTTATCATGCAGTCGCACAACAAAGATCCAAACTCTCTCTCTCTCTGTTGGGTTTGTACATGACAGGTTTAGAGACTTTTGACAGTACATATTCCAATGCCTCAGGACACGCTTAAATATGCATGAGTGAACAGCACATATCAGCATGTTTCTCACAGACACTGTTGCCCCCTGGCCACGCTCACTGAGAGGCAGAACAAGACAAAGAGTCTGCCATCAAGAAACTAGTGCGATACATTTCGGGCCTGAGGTATGTGCGCCTATATCAAGCACAATGTCTGCAGCAGGTACACCACATTTTCAGGGTAGGTTCATCCACACCAGGCCAACCACAGCACTGAGACATGTCAGTCAAGCACACTCAAATACATAAATTCATTCAGGAAGGCAAGCAATCAGACGCATACAACCACACCCAATATGTATACTGATATGAGCTTGGAGATGAGTGTGCAAATAATGCACCTCCTCTGAACCGGCATTTAACTCAAAATTAGCTAAATCATATGAAACCTGTCTTTAGTCGACTTCTAGTTGTCACTATACTCACACTAACTCATATCTGCAAATGCAGTTCCCTACACATCACCAATTGCATACAGTATATTTAAATAGAGATGCGTTTTAATTTCAGTTCTGTCCACACACTTCCACACAACCCCTGTTGGTTTCTACCTTTTGCTGTTAAGAGAACACTGCATTTAAATGTTTTTAAAAAAACTGGAAATTAAATGAGCATCCCTCTCAGATTCATAAGCGATAGAGTACCGCATTCATGTTCAACGTCTAAAACCTGTTCAGGTCAACCACTCATGCAGGTCATGTCACTGAGTCAGGTGGCATGTGTGACATTTAGCCTTTCTTGTTGTGAGTCTGCACACATGCAGAACAGTTTCCTTGTGTGTACACAGCGGGGGCCTCCTATCACAAGGTGTCCCACGTGGATGAGTGAAAAAGGAAGGCGACAGGAGGAAGTCTGATCTCTACATCGACTTCCTGCTGCTACATAACTGGTTAACAGTGACCTCGATGTAACCTCCAGCTAAGGTCAACATGTTAGCAGCACACACACACAAACACCGACTGCACAGCCAGCCCGCTGTTTAAGTGATGTTTGTGGAGGCAGTGCATCTGGTTTGAGTGAGAAGTGAGGGGGCCTGAAGCAAGGAATGAAGGGCCGAATCTTACTGTTTAAGATCAGAGCAGGTGATGCTCCTATTCAGCCATCTAGCTTCCTTCTACCCATACAAGAGAGAGAGAGAGAGAGAGAGAGAGAGAGAGAGAGAGTGTTTGTGCGTGTGTGTGTGTGTGTGTGTGTGTGTGTGAGAGAGATTGTGGGAAAGAAAACTACATTACTCCCACATTCAAAGTAGGTTTAGTAAAGCTAAGACTTAGCACGTTAAACAAGCCTCTCTATCTGTAAGCCTGCGTATGTGCAGCAACAAACACTGGGTGAAAATAGGGGAAATCTCAACCAGAGCAGCTTTAATGCTGGGAACAACTAAAATAGAACTGGTGCATCTACATAGCAACCAGGGGGAAGAACACTGTGTCCTCACTCACATGCATAGAAGAAAAGAGTAGAGCGAGCGAGAGGCAAGCGGCTTGTGTGCAAGTGATGCAGATTCAGCTGAGAAGAAGTGATGAATGGCTTCATTAAAACGGCATTAGCAGAGGTGTGAAAATGAATGGTGAGTGCCAGCATGCAGTGATTGCCCAGTTCCAACACACACACACACACACACACACAACTGAAATGCTCTTATTGATAGCAGCACAAACCACCCATCCTCTTGGCACTAAGTGTTTGATGTCGATGCATGCTTAAAATGCGACCTCGGACTTTCATAAATATCAAGCTTAAAACATCAGTGACAAGCCAAATTATTTTCAAGAAACAACTATTCAGAATTTCCTTTAATCAAACCAGCTTCCCTTCATCACACACACACACACGCACACACACACACACCCTGGGGGAGATGAGGAAACAGCAGTTCCACCATGAAAAAAGAAAGCGATGAAAATAAGGAATAAAGGAGGCAGAGGAGAGCAAAATGGAGAGCAGGAATGCAAAAGCAAGACAGCTAAAAGAGAAAAACTAAAAAGACCATGGTTCAAAATGGAATCGAAGTGTGTGTACATGTAACCTGATTAGCCAGACCCGACAGGGGACACAAATCTACATTATTCGTTCTCATTTTCCCTCTCCTCCTCACAAACCCAGAAAAATGGGGGCAATTCCGTAACCTTAGCAACCAACTCTGCCTACATACAGAGAGAAGCTGCTGATGGAGGGGGGAAGGAGTGAGGCAGAGAGAGGGAGAGGGAGAGGGAGAGAGAGAGAGAGAGATGGAGATGGGGAGTGGAACACTCATACGTGAACAGATGGATCATACGTAAGAAGGAGTAGATGGCCTTAGTTTAATTTTTACACTTCTAAGAAATGCTCTTCCATTCAGGCCTTCTGTTGCACATTTCACAGTTTCCCCCCCCCCGCTTTCTCTCATTGGTCAGACTCCTTGCTTTTTCTTCTCCTGCTAGGGCTGTTCAAACACAACCTGTTTCCTCTGGCGTCCCCCGGGAGCATTATTCTCTCTCTCTCTCTCTCTCTCTCTCTCTCTCTCTCTCTCTCTCTCTCTCTCTCTCTCTCTCTCTCTCTCTCTCTCTCTCTCTCTCTCTCTCTCTCTCTCTCTCTCTCTCTCTCTCTCTCTCTCTCTCTCTCTCTCTCTCTCTCTCTCTCTCTCTCTCTCTCTCTCTCTCTCTCTCTCTCTCTCTCTCTCTCTCTCTCTCTCTCTCTCTCTCTCTCTCTCTCTCTCTCTCTCTCTCTCTCTCTCTCTCTCTCTCTCTCTCTCTCGTAACGGTGAGTGTCCCATATGCTGAAGTCATAAAGTGATGATTATGATTATTATTGGTTTAAGCTGCCATGTGAGGTGGGTCGAAAATGTGTCACCTTTCATCACAACCGACAAACATCATGGGAGAGGAAAAGAGTGAGACAGAAAAGGAGAGGGGGAGAAAGGAGGAGTGAGAAAAACAGAGAGTTTGAGTTGAAGATCGGCAGTTCTTTCCACAAGGGTTTGATTGTTCACTGGATGTAGGCTGAGAGAAAGAAAAAGAATGAGGGAGAGGGAGTTTGGGATTGACGGTCACTGTGTGTGTGTGTGTGTGTGTGTGTGTGTGTGTGTGTGAGAGAGAGAGGGGAGGCCTGAGCACTGCTCTAGTTTTTACATTTTTACACCCTCTCACCGGTTGCTCTGCTGTTGCTCTGTGTGTGTGTGTGTGTGTGTGTGTGTGTGTTAGAGGTAAAACAATTATACAATAAATTGGTAGTGCTTCTGATAAATGATTTGTTAAACTTTTAACAAAAACGCCCAAAGTTAGCTTGTTGCAGCTTTTAAAACTTGTACATCTTTGATTTGATTTGGAGTCATGGGAATCTTTCTCATGACTATTTTCTGGACATTTTGAAGACCAAATAATCACTTGATTGAGAAAACAATAAAAAATGTATAAAATAGTGGAAATTACCAATTAGTGTCAACCATAGGACAATGTAAAAGTATTCCTTTAATATCTCTGGTTATATATACTGAATTTAATGACACACACACACACACACAGAGGGGACATTTTAACCAATCCCAACATGCCTCAGTGCTGAAGATCTAAACGGGTGGCAGCCAGAGCGTCAAAATTTGCCAACCAGGTCAGACGGCGCATCTGTTGCCCAATCAGAGCACCTAGAACATCTGGCACCAATGAACAGCAGCTGCATTCTGACCTTAGTCACTTAGCTTCACCGACAGCCTATTTTTCATTCATTCTCCAGCCTTCTCAATCTATTCCTTCATCTCTCTGGAAATGACATCTTAGATCTGATACACCTGGTGTTGTAGCACACCTGTACAGGTTAATATGCAATACATGGTGATAGCAGACATATCTCTTCTATCTCTCAGCTATCGTTTATACCAGAAGGTAGGGGTGTAGGCAGGGACGAGTTAGACATCTCAATCATACACTCACTGGCTTGTAAGCAGCGCTCTGTTTGTGTGTATGTGCCTAATCAGCACTTGTGTTGGTAAATTTACCGCTGTGTGTTTTCGCACAGGTGCCGCAGCAGCACTGTCGTAAATTGTCATATTGAATACTGAAGAATGAGGGAACAGAAATGAAGAAGCCACATTGTGTCTGTTGCTGACGCAGCACAAGCAACAGCTACGACAAACAAACACACACACACACGCACTTCTAGTGTGTCTCGAAAGGGAATAGAGGATGCACTCTTTAAAAAAAAAACTAAAACCTTTATTTCTCAGTTCTTCTCTATTGTGGCCTATAGTATGTGCTGAATTGTCACACATCGAGAACCGTAGCATTAAGTCTGTGTGTGTAATAATATGAAAGGCCTTTGCCGGACACAGCTGTGGGCCCAAACAGGAAGCTTCACATACACTTCCTGTGTGATCCGTGTGTGTTTGACCGTTTGAGATTCCTGAACCTCAGTTTCACATAAACATCCTTCCTGGCTGATTATTTTAAACACTGTTAGCTTTTTTTATCCCCCCCCCCCTCCCCCTCTTTGTTCCCCCGCACTCTGACACACACACACACACACACACTCCTGATTGCCTCCTGCCTCCTGCTGTGTCACCACCTTTCCTATATGAAAGCAGACATTTATCTTAAATCATATGTGTGTGTGTTAAACAGGCAGCTTAGTAATGTCCACGTAGGCGGACACAAACCATTTCAGTTTGTATGGTCAGCTTATCTGATGAAGTGCTGAACATGTTTTATTGGTCTACTAAATACTCACACGCAAAGAGGACACGGGTAGTATCTCCATACAGAAGTAGACTGATCATTTTCAAGAGTAATGAACTCATTCAAGCTCTGCTGCAGATATGACGTTGATCTGTTCCCCCTGAGGAGGGATGAGTATCTTTCTGTATTTATAAAAAATAAAACTCACCAAAATCAATATGTTTCCTCAGTGAAAGCAGTGATAATTATTTGCAAAGGCAGCCACTTCAGGGATGTGTAAAACTCTGACAGATGCTGAAGCGCTGAGCCAAAATGTATTTGAAAAATGAAACATCTGTCAAATGTTTTTAAAGACTCAGCACTCCCTCATTTTCCTCCACAATGTTTCACATTGCCTGAATTGAAGCTTTCCACTTAATTATCCCTGTAAGCTTGCTGACTGGTATGTGAAGGTTGGTGGTGATAGCTGGTCGATTGACTGGATAAATGTGATGAAGCTTGAAATAGTGACAAATCGCAGAGAAATTAGGAGTCTTTCTAAGAGCAAAAGCAGCTTTCTTGATTCAATTCCACATAAGTGGAAGGTGCTAAGCTCATTCCTTAACTCCATTTAGGCGTGTTGTATAACCATGTATATCTGTGTTAGAACATTCCTATCGCTCTTTAAATGTGTCTCACTCACTTTCTCTTGCTATGTTTCCCTTTTTCGTCCCCCCTTTCATTTACTCTCTTTTTTTCTGTGTCTCAGTCTCTGTCTCACTCACTCACTCACTCACACTCTCTTCCTGAGCAGTATGGAACATTCCTTGCATCAGCCAGAATCCAATATTAGAGCACTCTGCCTTTGTGAAATAACACAGGCTGAGAAAAGGATGGGGTTATTTAAGCATTGACATGCATGTGTGTGTGTGTGTGTGTGTGTGTGTGTGTGTGTGTGTGTGTGTGTGTAAAAGCAATATTCTTTACCTCACATGTCAGCAGGTGAGATGACAGCGTCCATGACATTCCTTTAGCCAGACCTACGCCAAGGCCATGCTCTGTCTTGCAATGTTAACAAAAGTGAAGAATAATTTGGATTGCTTGTTGTTCATGTCCCTTGCTTCACCCTAACACCAAGTTTCATGAACATCAAGACAGTATTTATTCCTGTATGTATCCCTGCTGACAAACAAACCAAAAACATAACCGCCTTAAATCAACATGGGCAGGGGAGGGTCTTGAAAATGTTAAGGATCAATGCATTCATCAAGTGCTTGAGTTATTTTGTGGAGCCCTGCTGTGTGTGTGCGGGTGTGGGTTAGAATGTGCATCATGCATCTTCCTCTCCTGCAGCAGAGATGTACGAATGTAAGCCACGGGAGGATTTACATGCATTTCCCACATGATGCTGCAGTTGGCGACTGCAGAGTGAAAATACTATTCATGTTGCCTGATAACTAGCCATACAGGTTGGATTCTCCGGCTAGCTGACAGCTGCAACAGCATGACTTAAAGAAAAAATATAAATAAGACAGATGTGTGTTTGCAAATGCAGGGAGACAGAGACGTGATGTGTATAGGTGCTCTGTGTATTGCTGCTTGATACCACCCATTAGAGAATATCAGCAGCGTGCAGAGTAATGACAGACTGTCTGTGTCTCCCAGAAAAGGAAGACTGCTGGGAATGTCACAGCAGACACACAGCACATGGAGACACAGATGGAAGAACCCACACACCAAACCGTAATGAGGATGCACAGGTTTATCCTTTCATCTGTTCGGTCCAGATAAGGAAGACGGTATGTGGAAAAACGTGAGGACAGAGTGAGATAGCTCAACGCGATAGATGGCTCGGGAGCTGTGAAGTAACTGACAGGAGGAATCGATGCAGAGGGTCGATGGACAAACATTAAGTCCACAAGCTCACAAACATAGCAGACGACCCCCACAATGCAGCACGGACAGAGAGCCTTTACACAGGCTGGCAAGCATGAACAACGGTCTACTGGGACATTGAGACAACAGCGCTAATGTCACTGTGGTGACAGTTAAAGGAGTCTGCAGATAGGCAGGTAAACAAAAGGAAGTGGCTAATAAGAGGTGGTAAACAATGAGTCGAGTTACCCAGATTTTAACCCTCCATTCATTTAACTGACAAGACTACCTGTTAGACTACGTGACCAAATCAAACCCCCACCCAGATGTTGTGTAGAGAAGTAACAGAGTAGAGAAGTGAGAAATTAAAGGATACACTTGGATGGAGTGGTGAAACATAACAAACTCAGAGGACATTCAAAGTAATCGGATGTCAGTTCATTTTTAACACCTATGATTATCTTTTGGAAGAACATGCTTATCCCTCCAGTAGAGTTCCAGAATTGTGTTGCCATTTTGGCGGCTGTTGGTGTCAACACACTTTACTAAGACAACATGTGTAGTTTTTTCCTTAATGTGTCATCTGTCTGTATATCAGCAACAGAAATTCAAGTATACCAACATAAGGATTTGTGACAACATGTTCCACAACCCAACTGCCTTTCACTAACGTGTTGCTCTATCCTGCAAAGTTACAGGTGGCTGCAGCTCAAAAAGTGAATAGGAAGGCTACCAGGTGATGATGATGCTAGAGACAAAGCTGGGAAGAGGACGCGCGTTCTTAAAAAGGACATAAGAAGTGTGTGCACTGGAAACATTCCGTCCATGAAAGAGAGCAATATCCTGTCCTCGCTCTCTCTTCCACACCCCATCCCCCTTTCCTTCCACCTCTGAGCTTCCCCTCTCGTCCCAAGTCTTTACCCCACTAACCTAAACTAGATCTGATATGCAATCACTGTAGCTCTGTCTGACATTGTCCAGCTGAAACAGTGCGTCTCTCTCTCTCTCTACTACAATCTGTTTTACCATGTCCAAGATCGTGGGTAGGGGAGACACCAATGCAAAAGGACAAGCCGTAGCACAAATGGATCATTAAACTGCAATTTGCTTTCAAGCCATGCACACGCACGCACACACACACACACACACACACACACACACACACACACACACATACAGCATGCACGGACGACAGCGCACACCAGCAGCACAGACATAGGAGAAAGCGAGGGAGAGAAAACGCCCTGCCTTGTTCCATGTCGAAACCCCAGCCTTCTGGGTCGTCTACACTGAACACACACACACACACACACCACCTTCACATACGCTTTTTTTTAGAGATCATTATAGAGAGTACACATCTGGACAAAAACACAGATTTCTGCGCGAGTTTTTTTCCTCCCCCGTCTTTGTTGGCCAAATATGTGATGCATTAGAGGCGAGCACGCTTTAAGACACGCTGATCATGATGTTCTGGTCCTGGTTGCAAATATAGATGTTATTGAATCGTCAACGTCCGCATATTGACAATTAATCTTTATAAATGGTGCTGATGAAAAGCAAAGAGAAGCGTACCCTGTACGCCTGAAAAGAGAGGTGGGGGTACAGAAAACCTTGTAGTCAGCCAAACCAAGGAAACCCCGCTCTATAGGAAGAAAAGCACACATTTCACGATACATCGCGTCCGCTTGTGCTGTATCTTAACATATGGAAAGCTTTTTTTAAGTTTTACCTTTAACTTGAGTTTCATATTCGGCCACTATCTCCTTGTCCTTTCGGAATTTCGCCGGAGACGTCATGGCTGAGTTTGGAGATCAAACCGCTTACCCTCGCAGCGAAGTCAATTTTGTCACAATCGGGCAAACAAAAAAAAAATCGTCCGTCGACCTGATGGATGCCACACTGGAACGGGGTTTTGAAAAGAAAAAGAAAGCCCAGATAAGAAATCGCAGCTCCTCAGTGTAACCGCGGATCGGTATTGTCTCCCTGCCTCTGTTCACTCCGGGTGCATTGTGAGTTTGGCGCTGCTGCTGCTGTATTTTCCCATCTGCCGCCGCGCCTCACCGCCTCCTCAAAACCGGTTATGGTGCAAACAACTTCAAGTGAAAGGGGATTCATTCCCTTTTTTCAAATTATCAGCGAAAGCATGAAGTTGGCACTTCCAAAAGTTTCTCTCTAGATATATATTTTTTCTCTGAGCGGGTATCGTTATCTCTGCCAGCTGCCCTGCCGCCTGTCTAAACTAAACTGCTCTCCTCTCCCCCCTCCTGAAGTGAGAGAGAGGAGGAAAACCCGAGTGGACATGGAGGGGCAGGCTGGTCTCGACTGGTCTGGACAGGACAGGCATGGATGCACACATGGAGAGCATTTATTTTGGTTTCATTTGTTGCAGACATTTGTTGCAGACAAGCTATATGGCCGATCAGTTGCAATTTGAGCATGCAGGGGATGGGTAAAGTAAGCAAAAGTGGGTTTAATTGCCACTTCATATATACTTCATACTTCCAATAACGTTACGACCCGGCACATTATCTAAAGTTGTCTAAGAACATAGCGAGCTACGTTTCGCCCGAATTGCCCATAAAGCCAAGCAGTTCTCTAACCCTGGCTACTTTATCTATGCCCACAGGTGATATTGTTTGACATGATGGACACGCATTTGAATTGATGTGTACTCCGCCACAACAATATATAACATTTCAGTTGCTGTCTATTTAAAAGACAACCCCTCTCCACGCATCAACTGTATGCACCAACTGAACGACAGCACCGCCTTAAGTGACGATTGGTCAAACTACTTTTGAATGACACGCAAGCCCACCAATTGGCCTTCGGAAATTTTGGAAAGTGGGCTTTTCAACGATCATTTATAACCAATTAAATTCCGACTTTGTAATGAAGGTGGCCAATGGCGTTGGCTACCATGTAGAGTATCCAATCAGAGTCAGGTATAGAGTCTTTTAAAAGGTAGTTTCAGGAAGTACCCTTAAATACCAGGAAATTGTAAACAATGCTGACAGCGGTTTAGTTAACCTAGCTGTTAACCACATCCGAATGGATGCTGAGCCAGTCGCGTAAAATAGACTAGCTATTTGTCGATATCGCGTATCTATCAATAAACCAGCTAACATGTTTCTTTCTATAATATTCATTTCGTGGAAATAGATACATCCCGTGAGTTTTTTCTATAAACTGACGTTAGCGTTAGCCTTCCGTGTTGTCGTTAGGAAAGGCTAACGTTTGCACAAGGACGTTAATTGTTAGCGTTAACGCTTGCGAAATTAACAGAAAGTCGAAGTTTTATTATCCCGAATTGAACGATAGTGAGCAACATCAGTCCACGATCCTTGTTGTTCTGCTGCATTTGCTGTCCGGGAGCAAAAAGAGCGAGAGAGCACGTCCATTTTAGCAGGACAACAATGTCTACATCGAACGCTAATTTCAAAAACAAGTGTGTGACCCAGGTGAACTGCACATTTTGTGACAGTCTGCTCTGCACGAGGGGCATGAAAGCCGTGCTTCTTGCAGACACCGAGGTTGAGCTGTTTTCAGACTGATATACCTCCCAATAGGTAAGTGCTATCTAGTTAGCAATGCAGCGAGCCTTTGTTTATGTCTGCTGTTGCCAGGGTGAGATGTACCTGAAACAACCCGCAGCTAGCTGACTTCTAACTCATCACTTGGTGGGATTAGGGACACGCTGTGATTAACAGATTTTGTTGCATGAACGTGTTACATAATGGGTTTAACCCTTTTAAACCCGTTTGTTTCTCATTACACGCACCCTCCCCAAGAACCTGTTGACTTTGTGGCCAGCTGCTACTCTACTGAAAGCTGCAAATGCAAACTGAGAGACATCGCATGTCTCAAGTGGTATGTCATGTTCTTCTACAGCCTGCAGGGTTTGCTTAGGAGGACCATCTGCAAATGTGAGATGTTGATTTAAAAAAAGCACAGCCACCACAGTTAATCACAGTAAACAAGTCGGTCTTACTCACGTAGGTTTCATGTTATGCACATGTAGAGCTACAGCCACTGATTGTTTTCATTTATGTTTAATTGGCCAATTAATTATTCAGGATTAGTGTAAAGTGCCCATTGGATTTTATCTTGTATATTTCAAAGATATTACATTTACAATTATATATATATTTGAGAAATGCAAGCAAATTATCATATTTAAGAAGCTGAAACCAAATAATTGTTGTTTCTTATTTGAGGTCTTTCAAACAATGGATTATACAAAATAGTTGCTCATACATTTTCTGTGAAACAAGTGAAGACTAATTGTTTATTAAAAATGACTTTTTGCCATTCTGCATCTAAAGAAAAGTGTGGTGCTTTATGGAACCTCTTTTGTCTTCCCAGGCCTTTTGTTGTTGTTGTTGTTGTTGTTGTACAGAGGGCAGAACATATGTTAGATAATAGATACCCGTGAGTGGAGTTAGCACTTTTCAAAAGTGCCCCAGAAAAAGGCTGACACACGTTTCTTCTTTATCTATCTATCTCCCTCCCTCTCCCAGTGTAATGTTGTGGGCTATCATGTTGTGGCCCCCTGTAAACCCTGCCTGATCTCTCCTGTAACAATGGCCATTTCTGGATGTTCAACAGCGATGCTGTATCTACTCTCAACAGACTGGATGTGACAGGTCAGGATGAACCCCTCTTGATAACATTAGACTTGTTTGCCATTTTGCTCTGTTGAATGTGTTTTCATAAGAGGTCACCCTCCAATGTCTATACAGGTCTGAATTTGCTTCTGTGGGGAGATCTTCCTGAACTGGATGACAGTGAGAATGAAGAATCAGAAAACCCATCAGAGGAGGAGTGTATTAGGTAGGCACGGTAAGAGGACAATGTGAGAGACCTGGAAAGCTAACATTTTAAGGTGGAGTTAGAAGAGTTTACAAACAATGCTTGAGAAAAGAGACACTTCAAAGGACAATTTAATACTGAATCAAATGGGGGCAGAAAGTTCTGCTGTACTGCTCTATATGGGTTGAAAACTAAAATCATGGTGCACATAAGTGATGTCACAGCAGGTGTTTTGCCTTTGACAGCTGATGGAGAACACCTGCTGGATCATCACTGATTGGGTTGTGGCCAGAAACACAACGTGCTCCAAAGCTGGCACACACAGTGAATAGTGCAGCGAAAGTTGTTTGCTCTGTGTAAATTTTAGTGTTGAATTATACTTGAACCTGTGGCCATGCCTTTACTCATCACTTTTCACTGTTAAAAGCACAGACCTATGTCACACACATTCTTACTCTCTTATTCTTTTCCTAGTAAATCTCATGGGTTACTATGAAACGTGGCTGATAACAAACAACTAGACCATGTAATCTTGTGTAGGCTACATCTCATCACGTAGTCTTCACTGAGCTATGTTTTGATAGACCTCATGCCAAGTTGGGGGTGTGGTATGAGAAGTCAATGAACTTCTCAACGGATGCTGTGCTTTTTCACCCTGTTTACGTTTAGTCCAATTTTCTTATGATCTATACATTGAATATAAGCAAAACTCCCATAAGAGTTATGTCTTCAAAGTTTATATTCTCTCTGTGTGGCTGAGTGCTGACTGAACACCTAGTCTCGTACAAATGTGCGTTCCCCTGCAGCATAAACTGCCCTCTCAATTACATTTTAAGGGAAACCTGTTTCTCCCAGTTGCAGTTTTAACCTGTGGTTAACAAACAACAAAAACAAAAGAAGCTCCAAGACCATATTTTTTTTAGGTGAAGGCCAAACAACTACTTTGTTAGGTTTAGCAAAAACATCACGGTTTGACTTAAAAAGAATACGAGAAACAAAAGCAAAAACACTACAAAAAGTACTTTGTTATGTTTTTGCCACAAGTACTCTCATTTGAAGCTTATTTGTGAAACATCAAAAGCAAATGTGATCCACAGCAAAGTACGTTTTCTCAATGTTGTAGGGCTTTTTGATCCTGTCTATTATTTATATAAATAATAGACAGGATCAAAAAGCCCTACAAATGCTGCATATAGAGAGTTTAGTTTAGTTTTTGGTAAGAGCTCAACTCCAGTAATACGTTCCCAGTTTAATACTGATGATGATATAGGAAAGCTAGAATGGGAACTACCAAGGTGCACTTTACAAAACGTATACACTTTTGATGTGGCTCATTAAGCAAAATTATGAAAACAAAGAGTTCTAAATGGATGCCTGTGTCCATGCTGTGTTCTTTATTACTGTTCAGTTTCATGTAGCAGCTGAAATGAAGACAACTCCAAAGAATCATGAAACGTATCAAATATTGATTTGATATTGAACTCGCAGACGGGCTACCCTTCTAAAAAAGATAGTCTCATTTGAGACCAGCTTATTGAATAGCATTTCATAATTTTCAGTCAGTGGAGCTGATCATAAAACTCTCAACCCTCAATTGTCTATTGGCCTTACTGATGCTGTGATTGCTGACAATGAACCTTTGTTGAGCTGTGGACTCGAGGTTGACGCTGCATGGTAGTTGGTCATCACCAACTGACCAGGCCTTTTACTCAGTCCGTCGTGTGACTTGTGTCAGACACATGCCTCAACATGTTCCAGTCACAAGGGACTTAACCGCAAAACTCTGTCCTGCTCTGGCAGTGCCATCCTCCTGTTATTGTTTCAATGCTGTGCCCTGCTGATGCTATGACCCTGTCTCAAAGTAACAGTCCATTGTCGACAAACATAGAATGTCACTTCTTACCTGAAGAAAAAGGATTAAGGAAGTAGGTCTTTTTTTTAAACCTGAATTGGCTTCTGTGTGTATCTATGCTATAGCCTTAAGTTTTGGTAAAATACACATGGGAGGAAATCTTTCACACCCTTCACCTTTTTAAGTTATAACTGACCGTCTGCTACACTTGCACACAGCGAATACTGTTAATATGGTAAACCGTTAGGACACAGTTTATTAGCTAGGTATTTATTAAATCCACAAACAAATACCTATAACCACATACTTTTTTGTTTACAAATGCATTGGGTTTGTATTGTGCTACAGTACTTGTGTTTTTGTTCAGGTATTTAATTTGTGATGTAGTGCTTTGTTTTGGATGTGTACAGGTTTACCTTAAGAAGGTATCACTTGTGAGCTTCCTCTGGCTAGGACAATTGTCAAGATAATAAAAAAAAAAACATATTTAAGTGGCTGTTTCTGACGTGAATAACTTTGATTAACATGCCTTGCTGAAAAAAGTATATTTTGGAATTGCACTGAAACTGCATTGGTAGTTTGAAAAAAAAAAGATTTGTTTTTGTATGCTTGTTAAATTAATAAAATTGTTTTTTTCAAAATATCTTTTTGGAACTTTATTTTTTCTAATTTAGATCAACGTTCACTTCTACCCCCATATCTGCTGCTTAACCTGGGCTTCACAGAAAAGTTCTGAACAGAATTGGCATTACTCACACATTCTCACAAATCATAATGATATACTTTTGTCTTGTTTTAGATCATCCTTATTACACTGGTACACACAAGAGCCTGGTATGTCATTGACACATGTCCCAGAGTACTCTCTAACTTTGTACAGATGACAGAAGTCTGAATTAATTCAAAACAGGCAAGTTAGTTTTATTTCTAGCCACAAGTTACAAACCTATCACCCACCATCAGGGAGAGACCAGTTGGATAAAGAAAGGATACATTTCTGTTGTTTATTGTTAACAGATGATATGTGATGATGAAGTCTCAGTCTTTGGCGCTTGACTCTACGGGAGATTTGCAATTGAAGGGCCGACTGCCCCCGATCAGCAACGAGATGGGATCCCCCCGTGGAGTCCAGACCTGGTGGTGGCTGATGGAATGATGAGTTGATGGATCCGTGAAGACTGGGTGGAGATGGGGAGGTGGAGGGGTGCATAACAGCAACATGAATGAACTGAAGGTAGAGAGACAGTCATATTTAAATGAGACATCAGCAAGATGATTGGCTAACCATGTAATTGTTTCCGTGTGCTTATTGGATAGAGGGTATCAGCTGATCTGCGCAGCTGGTGTCATGATTGATGGCGCAGAACAATGACAGCAAGTAAACAATGAGTGAGCATGTGAGAAATGATTGGCAGACGTGAGGAATAAATGGCGGGCTTGAGGGGTATGGTCTTCCTGTCTGAACTTGCGCTATAGCTCCATTTTGAATGAGAAAAAAAATCTGAATCAAGTTTCAGTCATGATTTTTTGCATATTTCTCATATTTCTCAACAACTTTTCCACTGAGGAGATTGACACTTTAGCTGATGGGCTCTCCTGCATTTATACACAGGTTATATGATGCATTTGTTTTGTAAACAGGTTGATAATGTTAGGGAAGAATGGCTGTGGGTATATTGAAAATTCATTAGACTTACTACAAAAGACACAATTCTTCAACCATAAATACATAAGAGTCAGGTGTGAGGGCAAAAGACAATTGGTCTTTTTTTTCAGATTCCCTGATCTGTAGTTCTGTGCATTATGAGGTTCATGTGCCCCAAGAAACTATAGTCATTGTTTCACCCTGGAAGGAGCTGGCTGAAGTTTGGTAATTTGTTTTTGCATGCCTCCTACTCAAGAATTCTCTGCTGCTGTTGGGACATGTACAGTGTTGGCAAGAAAAATCATAAAATAAATAGTTGTGGTTTTCACAAGTAATCTTAGAATCTGCTGCACTTACAAACAACCGTTAGACCAACCCCGGCTTCACAAATACACAACACAAGGTTGGACTGCTTGCAATGCATAGACATGATGCAACCTGTGATAATAAGGCCCTTTAGAGGGTCTTCAGCCAGAAGGATGTGAATCACGGTTATTTCACAGTAGGAATCACAGTGCAAAACCTGTTTTCCTTCACTTGTTCTTTAAGGCTGAGTATTGCCTGATTGCGTTTTCCATGATAAAAACAGGCGGACAGGTATGGAGCTAATATGGCAGCTGCTGTGTGTAAATGGCAGACAGGTATGTGGAACGTATAGTAGCAGGCAGGTGTGCAACTGTTTTACACAAACAGCTGCCAGGTGAGTGGACACAGTGAGTTTAAGATGCAGGTCTCTACACAGCATTATTCTTTAAAATGACAGAATGATCACAGACTCATTATCTTCTGAAGCAAACATGGAAATGGAACCTTTTCCCTGGATCAGTTGTAACCATCAGGAAGCACAGGTGCACCCAATAATGTTAATGAAACCCTGTTTCATTTAAATGTCCTTGTTAGCCATGGCAGTAAGCCAGCGTGGAATTCAATTAATGTTGTTTATTTCAGCTGGGCTTTTCCTGCTTTGACTGTTGAGGAAAAAAAAGCCTTTATAACCGCTCAAGTAGTCAGTGCCTCAGAATAAGTAAAACAAAGAGAGCATATTGCTTGTTGAAAAAAAAAATCTTTCCACATTTGAAAATAAACATTCTTTTCTGGTCCTTGCAAATAATAAATTCTTCACTTCTGGGAAACTGAGTGACAACGAAATGACCAAAATGATGTGAAATGGATCCTTTTCAAACAAATGAAAGTCACAAGTAAAAACGGACCTTTAAAGGATTTCAGTTTCACTCAAACATTCTTCAAGGTTCTGCACATCTGTCACAGGTGTTTTCAATACTGGCTGATTAGACCTCTCCTCAGATTGAAGTTGGAAAGCTAAAGATGTGATTTGACCTGCCCTACAGGTGAAACACAACCAACAGGAGAGTGAGGAAGATACCAATCAGCATTACAATTAACATGAACAAAGTCCTGAGAATCATGGCAAAAAGAAGTGAAATGATCTAGTATCGGGACTTACATTACAGTAACTGGAGCAAACTGGTTAATTAAAAACTCAGACCTACAGTAAACCCCTCTGATGCTTTGGTTGAAAGTCGCATAGAGAACACTCTGGCGCACTCTGTTGGATTAGAGGTGCAATGACACTTAATACATCTATAAACCTATTTATTATTTTTAAAAAATACGAGTATATTGAGAAACGACCGTTCTTCCTTCTCATTACATTACATCGACACTATTGGTTCCCATGATTGATATTTTAATAGACACTTGTTGAATGTATTTGGGTAAATGTGCAATCCTATTAATCAAGGGAGAACTCTGTAAACACAGCTGTTTGTAAATGCCACACATTTAGTTTTTGTAGGTTCCCGTCACTATGGTGATCTGTAAGGATTCTTGTAATTCAGGGCACAGTGATAATGGTGAAAATTCTGGTTGTCATAGTTACACAAGTCCACCATCTTGGTCCTTTGCTCAAGATGGTCAAAAGTGGAGGAAGGACATTTCCATAATTAATAATAACGCAATCTACAATATAGAACTAAACACAAATAATCTACAGAAAACCATAGGTGTCCTCAGAGCAAAAATAAGCAAGTAAAAGAATGATTAGATTATATCAAATAGCATTTTATTGGTAAAATTGCCAAAGGCAAGAAATGGAAATAATTGAGGAGGGAAAGTACGTGAATTATGAATTAACAGATATGACGTATAGCAAAAAGATGCAGTTGACTGTTATATGTCGATTTGGAAAATAACTTAGACTTTTGATTTAGTGGTTATGATACTTCAGTCAAGGTATGAGCAATGTTGATTTAAATAAGCATTGCTGACACCTCACCAAATAGAAATGATATTGAATATAATAGCATTTAGTGAGCAGTATTAAAATTCAACAAATTACACATTTATTTACATCCATATGTGCTTCATTGATTGAAAAAGAAAAGCATTTAGCATGTTTTCCTAGTTGATCACAATTGAAAATGTATGCCTGTTTTGCTACAGTTTATACAACATTATATATTAAGCAAATACATTTTATTAACAAAACACATTAATAATAGATTTAGTTTAGTTGTTGTTCTGGTGTTAATAAATACATACATGAATACATTTTTTGCCTACGTTTGGACAAGGGGTTGCACTTTTAAGTGTCATTAAGCACATTCAGAAATGTTCTGGTCTGGTTATAAGTATTGCCTTAAAAAATGTTACTTACTTTGCTTTCTTAATTTTTTCTTTGAGTTCAGGGACAGTGCACAGCCAAAATCCCTTTGCCTTCTTGACACTAGATGGTGGAGTTGTACCATTAATGGAGACTACAGTTAGACAACCGGGGAGAGTAGCAGCCAGATACAACCCTCTGTCAAAGAAACGTATTGGAATAAAGACAGCTAATTCACCCTAAAAAGAAATGTATATTTATAAATGCTATTATTACCGACTAAAATGTAACATTAACAGATTATGGATATTGATGAGAAACAGTTATGTGGTCTGTACATTTCTTATCAAAATATTTCCCTCGGCACAAAAGATATAACATACCATTCCAGGCTAATCTTATAAAGAGACCAGTCATTTCAAGAAGATTTAACTACTTTGCTTTTTACATAAAGAATGTTGCATTTAAATACTCCAAGTAGATGTCATTATTATACTTGCTCGGACAGATGAAGTGGATTGCCATCAAATTAGCGGTCACCTTGATCATCAGAGGGAACAGAATATCTTATAAGAAATATAAGGAGGTTTCATAAAGCTCTGTAGTCTGTCATGGTCATCTCCTGATAATAGACCTAAAAGTCTAGGCTAATGTCCAGCTTTGCCTGATTATGCATATTAATGACACCTCAAGAATTCATCACAAAAACCTTTTTTCAGTGGGTGAGGAGGGCAAATGGTAATAAATGGTTGAATTTATTCACTTTGGGAATAATCCCTTTAATCAAGAGAGGAAACTTTCATGAGAACTGCTGGGCAGGCTCCACGAATTCTTAAATAATTCTACTAAATCTATCTAACATGTAAAATGATCGATTAACTACAACAAAAACATATGCCTCTTGGAATAATGAGCCAGAGATCTTGAGAACATTAGCTTTATAATTAAGGGATAATAAAAACAATTGCTTTTCCATGCATAATCTGGGGAGACAGATCTGCAGGTGCCATATACGCATCAGTGCAGGTTTTCAACAACTGGGCTGCCTACTGGCACAGATATATACTCTGAGGCAAGCTGCACTGGGCTTTTGTTGAAGTGCTCAAGATAACACAAAGAAAACTTCAACAGGCTTCTTATTGTGTTCTATTCTTCTGGGCAAGCTGATTACAGTTAAGGATAAAAGTTGTTCCCATATAGTAAACTAATGTGGAGAATCAGAGAGCACTAATTAAGTCATTGGGGATCAGAGTCGGTCGGAATGGATGTGTTCCCCAACGCCCATACTATGGGGGTTTAGTGGGAACGTTATAGCCCAACAGCAGTCAGCATCAAACGTGTTTATTGTCAGCTGAATGTCCGGTTGAGGCATGAACCGCTGGATCTGCAAAGCCACCTGGGAAAAAGAAGCAAAAGCTGCAGCTTCTTTGCCTGAGTACTGATAGGCTTGACTATTCTTCTATTTTCTTCCCTCCATCTCACTGCCCTTAGCAGAGCTTATGAAGTTGCTTCAAGTGCCATCTTTGTCTGAAGCAAAACACATCCACCGACTCTGTATCAAAGCAGAAAGTGCCTAATTTTTGACACAAGTTTTGTAAAATATCTCTGTCAAGAGATTAACTTAAGCACGTTTAACATAATGAAAGAGAAAGTATGCTGTATTTTAACCTTTCATTTAACCTTATTTAACCATGAAAAACTAAATCAGAATTCCATTTATTTGGCTTTTATTTTTCTTGGTGCAATGAGAATTAAACAGCTTGAAAGGACCTTTTTACTTTTAATATCCACTGTAAAATCAGACAAATTGTGGAACTATGAACCTGTCTTTCAGGTCAGTGTCAGTGTATTTAAAAATACAAACCAATGGTAATTTAATAGAACTGATATTAGCTATGCTTAGGTGAAGAAGTTTCATATTTCATTACCAAAGCTCGGAATAGCTACTGCTGATGCATCATCACTATTGTCAGCTCTATGAACTAAGTAGAACTGAAGAGACTGAACATTTTAAATTGTATGTGTGAGATTTAATGGTGCTGTAGAATGTGAGTGTGTATGCGGGTATTGAGTGTATGTGATCTACTGATCATGTTTTTGCATTAGTACATCTTAAAGAAATATGCATGATGTCATGTCACTGACGACAGTCAATGACCAGACGCACGCATGTCGGCCCGCCCACACACACACACACACACACACACACACACACACACCACACACACATAATTTGTGTTTGGCCTCTCTTTACTTATTTTTTTATGGTGTTGGTTTTGTTATGTGTCCTTGTGTTAGCCTGACCTTTATGTGCTTTTATATTTCTTGCATGCATCATTGTTAGTCATGTCCTCTATATTTCTAAACTCTAAGTCGGCCTACCTTATCTCCCCTCCTGCACAGTTTGTACATCTGTTAAGTAATATAACGTTCTAATGAAAGCCTCACCTGTCAACCCAAACAACATCAGCTCCTGTGTATGAACAATGAATGTTTAAACATACACACATGTTGTTGCTGGTTCCTTTCTTTCAACCCTGCTTATGTTATTTAATTGCCAAGTCTTTGTTTTATTAATGAGACTTATTCAAAATGTATTCTTTGTGCATCCTAAATCAAATTATTTATGAATGAGCAGCTTCTGGAGCAAGAAGAAGTCAGCTGAGAGATTAATCACAACAGTTTAAACAAACGTTGCTGTGTTTTTTATGATGTCTAAGATTTAGTTGTGCTCATTTGTTGTGGTGTGCACACTCGCAGACACATGCTTTCTTAAACCCCTTTTCTCATTATTGAGAGGGCCTGTCCTACTGCCTGTAGCCACCTGCAAATTACAATTTAGTACTCCAAGAGTTAAGGCTGTGTTCTTTCAGCCCATTGTGTGTGTGTGTGTGTGTGTGTGTGTGTGTGTTTGTAAGTGTGTGTGTGTGTGTAAGTGTATGTCGGGGGAGGGGTAGAGAGAGTCTGGTAGAAACCTTTAATCCGGGTGCTGTCAGGCCCAAACCCGGCTTGACGTCCCATTGATGTGGAACAGAACAAAACACAGGGCCCCTTGCTAAGCTCCCGCCCGCACGCACGCACGCACGGCGCACCGCACGCACACACACACACACACACACACACACACACACACACTACACACACCACACACACACACACACACTGGGCCCCTCTCTAAAGCCCCTTGCCTGGGGCCCCTGCCCCCTAACTGTGAAGGGGCATTCCTCAGCCTATGCACACGTGTGCATACGCAAACTCACACACACACACACACACACACACACACACTGAACTAAAAGAACACAATGTTAACTCTTTAAGTGCTGTAATGTAATTTGCAGGTGGTGAGAGTGTGAAGGTCTGCCTCTCTCTTATAGAGGATATGAATCCATTTCATTTCCATATATAAACCTGGGTGTGTAAGTGCAAGTGTACCCCACCCACACGCGTTCATCATACAAGCCAGATGGTCCAGTGTGAGTTGGCAGTAATGAAGTGTGTATCTGTGGTTACAACAAACAGTTTTATTGTCCTGCTGTTTGGACAGCTCCCAGCTTGCAGCATCTCTGTTTACTATTAGCTTGAAGAAAAAGAAACAGAAAAAAAGGAGACAGAAAGCAGAAAGGGGGAGAAAGCGAGCAGCAAATGCATGTCTGAGAGGATACAAAAGGCGACCAAAATTAGTATAGAACATATGTTTTAGCTAATGGTCTTAAACTGTCTGAGATGGTAACGTTATTTGGCTGTCTTTCTTTTGGTGGCCAGCAGGTGGGGGGGTGGGCAGCAGTTAATTACAGAGCAGCTCCAACTTTGAACTAACGTTGGCCTTGAGCTTAAAGCATTTTGGTTCATCAGTTCAGTGTCAGTTTGCCCTAGAGAGGTGGTCCTGAGTTGTTCTGTTAAGTTTGAAGGTGGCTGCTGCGGGTTATCACTTAAGGGCCCAACACTTAAAATAACTCAGAGGACATAAGGGAGCCAAACACCTACTGTATGGGAAACCATTCCCACCTGTGGACCATACAGACCCACTCACACCTACATGGTCAGCTCATTCCCTCTTCACCTTCGCCAGGACTAAACTACTCACCCCTCAGTTTCCATTGTTAAATTACATAGATCTTTATTCCCTGGTGCAGGAATTCTGCTGCTTCCGTTTTGTGATGTCAAAAATCGGAGTTAACCGTTTGTTTTGGGCCAGGCAGTGGCCCAGAGAGGCCTGAGCAAGTCCCAACCAAAATGTTTTTATTGACGGGCAAAAGCAGTCGTGGCCGACAGCACCGATTGGCTGTAATTGGTCGGCAAGTCAGTGGTGTGTTTGAAACTATGTAAAGTGGCAGCCTTTAAAAGCGCACGCACAACACACACACACACAAACACACACACACACACACCACACACACCTACACACACACACACACACACACACACACACACACACACACACACACACACACCACACACACACAATATACGCCAACCCCTGTTTTCTCCCCTCCCACCGCTTTAAGAGAAGCCAGATGGGCCACGGGGAAGCAATCACCCCTCTATTTGTCTTGGTGCTGATCAGGTTAGTGAAGTGTTCTCAGGCCCTGGCCAGGAGTCTACACACTGCTGCCTGTTGTCCTGTAGCTCACTGCACGTGTATGGCTCCAGCCAACTGGCCTGGTCAGGCTGCTTTGGGACTGTCTTAACAGCAGTACAGTGAGTGGGGAGAAATGCACTATCACCAATAAAAGGGCAATGAAGCCCAGAGATAATGATTTTTGTCTGTTGCTGTCTCATTGTGGATGTTTGATGTGGGTCTCACTTGAACACCAGATTTCTACCTACTGCACTGCAGAGAGCTAAGTAGCTGACTGAAGGCAAATGTATAAATATGAGGGTCAGCAGGGAAAGCTGGTAGCTAACATCTTTCATCTGTTGATATGGACACCACCATTTAGGGCTGGGTCAATGGATTGGAGGTGTGGATGCAGCAGTGTGGAGGGGTGTGTGTGTGTGTGCGTTTGTGTGTGTGTGCGTGTGTGCGTGCGTGCATGCGCGTGTGTGAAGGAACATTCCTGCTGTTGAAACACACAGATGGTTTGGTTTAGAGCAATGAAATGAGCACCAGACACAGAGCAGTGACAGTGAACGAAAGCCTCAATGATGCACATACACACACACACACACACGTATGCGTAGACCGACTGCACGAGTTAATGGAGTGACGGAATCCAGAAGGAATTTACTCAAGGACTCAGGGAGTGAACTATTAGGTAGCCTCCAAACTGCCCTTCAGACTACAAGAGAACTGCTCAGTTTTCTCACATTGTAATGCACCTAGAGCTTCATAACAAGGGCAAGACTTATACAAGGATGAAAGAGATGTGTGCATAGAAATCAAAGGAGAAGATGTGAGAGAGCATTGTCAAAAAGATGGTCAAGATGCAGACACAAAAAAGACAGTTGAGCAAGTTGCACTGGGGCGGAGCAGGACCGTTGAGGAAGACTCCGACTTGGCAGGGAAACCTGATCCCTCCCGGACTTGCTCACCCCCTGATTGGATGGCCCTCCCATGAACCCTGACCCTTGACTTTGTCTGGGGCTTGTGACCTTGAGTGAAGTACAGGCAGAGTGTCTCCTCCCATATTCTCCTCTGTGTTCTTCCTTCGCTCTCATCTCCCCTGTCTTTTCCTCGCTGCCCATTCGTCTCCAGCGAGAGAGGGTCGGTGGGGAGGAGATGGAGAGCAGGAAATGTCAGCGAGACATTAAACAGAGTGCGTCTGTGTGTGCTCTCAAAGTCCAACCTGTCTGATTTCCCTCTCCTCCATCCTTCCCCCCTTCTTCCTCCTCCTCACATCTCCTCTATATACGCTTCTCCACAGAGCAATAAATTCATCCCCTCATCTCCAAATCTCTTTGTCTTTTTGCTCCATCAACACCCGTATCACTTTTTTTCCCTGCAGATCATTTCTGCCTCCCTTTGCACTCATATGGTTTATTAAACCCTGTGTCCAAGGCCAGTGCCACCAGCAATTCAAATAAAACGGTTGTGTATGGCAAAACACTGAGGCTTAAATGGGAATTACCAGCCATAGAAGAAGTTGCATACTAGTAATGTAGCCTTGAATGGATTTATCGGTCAACATATATAGATATAAGATATGAAAATATGTAGGCCTTTATAAATAATTTCATATAATTATGGGTGAATAAAAAATGAGTTTTTAAGGAAAGCTGACCTTCAAATGAGGAAATGTGCATGTTCACTTTCTGGTCAAGATTAATACCACTCGCATCCTCAAAAAACAACAAAATGAGCCTACTGTTACGTCTAAAGTATCACTAGTTAACATTTACAAATGGTATATATGGGTTATGTGGGCTGGGAACAATAACCTCTTGGAGTCCTGTTGCACGTGAGATTGTGAGCCAACCAGCGGAGTTACAGGTAGTTGCGGCGCCCGGCCAAGCTGTTTCCCCTGTTTCCAGTCTTTATGCTAAGCTAACCGACAAATGGCGATAGCTTCACCACTGTGCAGATATGAGAGTGGTATTGATCTTCTGATCTAACTTAAGAATAAACCCTTTAATTTGGTTGCAGACAGGATCCAAAAGTACATCCATATCCACAGGGATATCAATTGAAATCCCCCTTAATAAATCTGTAAATAAATATAATTTATTTTGTGCTGCCGTAGATTCAGTGACATCAAAAAGTACTTTTCAGTTTCGTCATTTCTACCCAACAACAATGTGTCTTTTGTGTCATGATTGTATTTGCATGAAAAATCATCCTCTCCATATGCAACGGCCTTTCCTCTCACACCTGTGGACACAGCATGTATACATGCCCACATGTAGTGTTGGCAGATGCACACGGATGTCTCTCAGTGCTGTCCCAGAATGTGGAGGAAGAACTCAGCCGAGTGGTGTTTATTTTATTAGATGTTTATTTCGCTCTGTAAAACATGCCACTCAGAGGACCTTGTGGAGCAATGTACTCAAACTCCTTTCTCTCTCTCCTCTCTCAGTGTAAACAGTGTGTATATTGGGAGCGTTTCCTTTACTTGTCTGTTTAGAAGTGTAATCCATCCAGTCAGACATTGTAAACAACATCTCTACATGTTTATAAATACTGCCCAACCACTCTAATGAATTTATGGTAATGCCTTGTTCTACTGCTTCTGCTGTGTACATGAGAGTGTGTGTCTGTGAACGCTTGTGTGCATAAGGTGTGAGCGTAGATGTATAACTACAGAGTACTGCGCACATTTGACTGGATTCTGATATTTCTGAAGGTTTCAAAAAATATATATATTTCCTGGTATGTAGAGCCTGGTTAAAAGCTTAAAACCTTTGACATCAGCAAGCAGTGAGTGAGTGATATGAACCAACGTGCCACAGTATGAAGTCCATTAGCAAGCCAACTCTGTTTTATTCCATTCAACTCATCACAGCAATATCCAATCTCTTCATAATGAAGTTACACTTTTGTAGGAGTTTGTGTCATTGATTTTGACTTTGATGATGTTTAAAACATACGACAGCTGCTGCCACTGGAAATGTGTGCACATTATTAGACTCACCATTAACTTGTTGGGAGTCATTTTTTTTTCACAAACATTTCACAACATATAAATTCCAGACAATTCTTTAGCAAACCAAAGTATTACTCATGAGACTCCCTGAGACCCTCAATTGCAAAATTGTAAAATTATAAGACAATTATTTGTCACTTACAATTATCCCTAAAATCCAAATATGTATTCAAAAATATGAATATTGAGTATGAGAGACCATTTTCTGCTGTCAATGACACAGCCAGCTAGGGCGGAAACAGGTTGCACTAAAGGAGCCTGTCTTCACTTCTGTTTGTGGACCTAAACGGTTTGTCCCCTTTGGACAAAATTTGATCCAGTGACTTTCATGAGAAAGTAGGACATTGCCTCTCCTCTTCTCGGAAAACAGAGACGGCATCTAAAAAAAAGGTGAGCCAAGGTGTGTATGTCGCGTTTGAGCATGTGCATGTGTGTTCGGTTCGCGAGAGAGAGGTTGAGTGTGTGTGTTCGATTGCCACCGCGTATTTTGTACACATTGCAGAGAGCGAGCACAGACAGGAAGGACCCAAATACCGACTCAGATGTGCAGATACAAAATAAATAATAATTTAAATGAATAATTATGCAAAAGCCAAATGTCCAAATAGCAGGCAGAATCAGTAGGCAGGCTACAAGAACAAAAAAAACATGCAATGACCAGCTGACAAAGAACAAAGGAACTGAGGTGGTATGAATGGTGACTAACAAGGGAAGTGAGAACAGGTGAGCAGGTAAAGATTGATCAAGGCAAGGTAGACAAAAAGGCGGGAAAACTCACAAAAATAGGAAGTAAAACCAAACATGTCACACAAGGAGTGACTTTTAAAATGAACAGGAAACAAACTATACCGAAGAACCATGGGATTATGGCAACATTATAATTATTTGACTATCTCTCTCTAAGTCATGCAGGCCTCCACCTAATGAAACATTCAAGCTTGGCCTATGTATCAAGAAAGTGGTGTGAGGTTGTCCAAAGTATGCAGTGATTGGAGCATCCTTTCTAATTTACACAATCTTTTCAATTAAATTTAATTCAGTTTTTTTGTATAGCCCAAAATCACAAATTACAAATTTGCCTCAGAGGGCTTTACAATCTGTACACATACGGCATCCCTGTCCCAGGACCTCACATCGGTTCAGGAAAAACTCCCAAAAAAGCAGAAAAAACCCTTTCAAGGGAAAAAAGGGGAAGATACCTTCAGGAGAGCAACAGAGGAGGATCCTCTCCCCGGAAGGACAGAAGCAGATAGATATCATGTGTACAGAATGAAAAGCGTTACAGAGTTACAACACATCCAATGAAATGTGACAGAAATTAAGAATAATGAGTAGTAAGCATGGACCACGATCCATGAAACAGGAAGAGGAAGAGAGGAGGGGGGCGCATCAGCAGGGCCATGGCAGGAGGCCGGCCCACCAGATGGCTGGGACCAATGACGCCAGGGCCCTTGAGGCAGGAGGCACATAGAAGGAGGCAGGGCCATTGGGAAGGAGGCCAGGTCCAGGCCAGAAGCTGGATGCAGGAAGCGGGGCAAAGAGTCAGGAGGCAGGACCCAGGACGAGAAGTCACCCAATATAGTACTGAGGAACGAGTCCTAAACCTGGAAATGAGTTAGAATGTTTGCACTTCCAGGTTCCGTCATCTAGAAGTCAATGTATTTTTTAATGGATTTTCTGTCCATCCAGAGAAGGATCCTCTCCCTGGATGGACATAAGCAATATATGTCATGTGTACAGAATGAACAGCAATACAGAGTTACATGAACACATACAATGAATATGACAATGTATGAATGGACCTCCACAATCCATGAAACAGAAGGAGGTAGAGAGGAGGGGGGGTGGGGCGATCAGCAGGGCCAAGGCAGGAGGCCGGCTCACCAGGCAGGAGGCATCAGACACAGCCAGGTCCAATGGACCCTATGAAACGTGAAGTCACAAAGACTCCGGGGAGGAAGCAGAGTTAGTAAGGTGCAATGGAGGGATGTAAATTCATCCATAAGTAGAGAGAGAAGATGAGATAGGTGCTCAGTGTATCCTAAAACATCCCCCAGCAGCCTATAAGCTTATAGCAGCATATCTAGGGGCTTGACCAGGGCAAACCTGATTCAGCTCTAACTATAAGCACTATTAAAGAGGAAAGTATTAAGTCTACTCTTAAATGAGGTGACTGTGTCTGCCTCCCAGACTGAAAGTGGAAGCTGGTTCCATAAAAGAGGAGCTTGATAACTGAAGGCTCTGGCTCCCATCCTAATTTTGAAGACTCGAGGAACCACGAGTAGCCCCGCATTTAGTGAGTGCAGCTTCTTAAGATATGATGGTGCATCACCAATTAAGGCTTTGTAGGTGAGGAGAAGAATTTTAAATGTGATTCTTGATTTTACAGGGAGCCAGTGCAGAGCAGCTAACACAGGAGTAATGTGATCTCTTTTCTTAGTTTTTGTTAGTACACAAGCTGCAGCATTCTGGGTTAACTGGAGGGACTTAAGATACTTATTAGAGCAGCCTGATATTAAGGAGTTGCAGTAATCTAGTCTTGAAGTAACAAACGCGTGAACCAGCTTTTCTGCATCTTTTTGAGACAAGATGTGCGTGATATGGTAAATACCAATGGTAAATCAAAAATCATGGACTGATGATTTCCTTTGTTATTAGTCACCCATTTCGTAGTTCTGGCATTATCTGCGTTCGTAAATCCAATCTGACGCTTTACATTAAATGAGAGAACTGTTAGAAGAAACAGAGCTTTCTCTTTTTATATAAATCAACCAACCGATACGTTACGTTAAAATGATTGATAAATCCTATCATATCTACCATACACTTTTCCAAGTTAAGATGCAAAAAAAGCACATCTTGTAAGAGCTTTGTTGCCAGTGAGGATGACAATGATTTTTCTGTGACATGAGTAACAATATGCCTATGAATATAAGTTTGAAAATGTAGTCTACAGCTAACATTAGGAGTTAGTGAAAACTTAACCTTTCGTTAAACATTTTATTAAGTAGCATGGCAAACAATTAACTTTCACACATTCACTGCGGGCATTAGGGCTCTGCAGCATCGAGAGTGCGGTGCTCTGGATAACCGAACCGGACATTCCAACAGTGTTCCGAATTTACAAACGGTCCAGTTTGTGCCAGTATTGTTTGTTGAGTCACAGAAACTTCTAATAATCTCTTCTTTCTTGTTTGTTATATTTAAACAGTGAGCTTAAAATAAGTATATTGTAGGCTTTATAGGCTAATATCTGCATGTGATCCATACTGATGAGAGTGTGTAAGTAATTATTTCATAGATGCAATTGACATAAACTTAAAGGGCCAATATTGTTTTTACTTTTCAGTCTTTTACATGTTCAGTACTTATCTATTCCTGTGCCTCTTTTACTGTTTTATGGTATTATGTATTATGTATTCCTGTGAAGCGCTAGGTGCTCTTATTAAATGAAAGGTGCCATTTTAAATAACCTTTACTTACTTAGGGAGACTTACTACCCTATCAGAGTATCAGATTACCTCTATCAGAGTATAAGCATTGTAGAATCTATGACATGTGCATTGTTTCTTTCATTATTTGGTTGATTGGGTGTACCTAGCTAAAACAAATACAGTCTAATAGAGCAGTCCAGCAAGTTTTAGAGAAATGTTGTTGATTCAAATTAAGGGTTGTTTTGGAGGCTGTAGTTTGAGGTGCTCTTACTTAAATTATGTTTGCGTCACACAAAGGTATTCTAATATTATGTCCAAACCATTAGTATCAATGATTGTAGAGAGATAACCTCTCAGTCTAAACTAATGCAATATATTTCAAAAGCACCACAAACTCTCCCTGGAGTCTTTGTGACTTCACGTCTCGTAGGGTCCAATGGACCTGGCTGTGTCTGATGCCTCCTGCCTGGTGAGCCGGCCCTCCTGCCTTGGCCCCAGCTGATGCGCCCGCCCCCGCTCCTCTCTAACTCCTTCTGTTTTATGGATTGTGGATGTCCATTTATACATTCTGTCATATTCATTGAATGTGTTTATGTAACTCTGTAATGCTGTTCATTCTGTACACATGACATCTATTGCATCTGTCCATCCGGGGAGAGGGGATCCTCCTCTGTTGCTCTCCTGAAGGTTTTCTTCCCTTTTTTCCCTGTGAAAGGGTTTTTTCTATTTCTTGGGAGTTTTTCCTGATCCGATGTGAGGTCCTGGGACAGGGATGTTGTATGTGTAGCCTAAATGAAGGCAGGATTTATTTATTACATTAGTCTGCATTATTTGTGCCTTGCTCTAACTGATAAACTGGTGGTTGTCACAGTATAAATTTGGACAAATTACTTTAGAGAGTAATTTTCCTCCTGATAAAGAAGAGGCTTCACATACAATATCAATATCAATGTCTTCACAGAGCAACCATACACACCACATGCACAAGTATAATGGAAATGGACGACACTCATTTTCTATTTCTAATGTGTGTCTTTATTGGTATTGTGATGTCTTGAGAGGTCGGGATCGGCTTGTCATAGGTGCACAAACAGGTGCACAAAAACAGGACGACAAGCAGTGGTTCCAACTCAAAATTATGTATTTAGAAAAAGGATAAACTTAACTCCGGCAGAAAAGCCGTACACAAACAAACGTAAGTATTCTTTAGTTTTCTTCTGGTTCTTTGTCTTCAAACGTAACATAAAACACACTCTTACATCTCCTCTGCTCCTCTCCTTTGTTTCTCCCTTGTGTCAGCCCCTTCCGGGTAATCAGCCCGCTCTCCTTTCAGCTGGGCAGCAGCCTTGGCTCCGCCTGCCCTGCTGACTGGGAATTGTAGTTCATTACCCAGCTGCCATAGTGGGTTGTAGTCTCTGCTGCAACCACTGGGAGGGGATGTATCTCCCATTGATGACCCTTCCTCTCATGACATCACATTTCCCCCTCCAGTGTAAATTTACGTCCAATGAGGTAATAGCGCAAGGGTTTCGAGGGCCCATTTAACAGCAAGACATTCTTTCTCCAGTGTAGAGTATCTTTTCTCATGGTGCAATAGCTTTCTGCTACTGTAGAGGATGGGGTGCTCCTCCCCCTGCTGTACCTGGGAGAGTACTGCCCCCAGACCCACCTCTGAGGCGTCTGTCTGAATCACAAACTCCTTGTTAAAGTCCGGGACTGCGAGCACAGGGTGGGAACACAAGGCCTTCTTGAGGCTCATGAAGGCCTCCTCTTCTTTCTGGGACCACTTCATCTTTCGGGGCTGTCTCTTAGCTGTTAGGTCTGTTAGAAGGGGCAATAAGATCAGAAAAGTTAGGAACAAAGCGCCTGTAGTAGTTTGCATGTTATGGTTGTGTGGTGTGGAGGACCCAAACGCACGCTCATGCAGCAGCTTTTAAGATTCAAAGTGAGGATCTTTATTTCCCTAACGGATCGGGGAGAAAAAAACAGCAAAGAATAAAACAAACAAAACAATGATCAGAATAGTCCAGCTGATCAGAAGCGAGTCTTCCCTCGCTGGAGCCGGGAGGGCAACTCAACTGAACTCTAGTCCTTGATACGGGATCGGTAGAGACCTGGTGTTCCCAACATACAGTAAGGCACCAGACTGGTGACTGGAATGATCTGACAACCCGTCAGGGAATGCCATGGTCCTTAAAACAGCTGGCAGCACTTAGGGCAACGAGCCCCAGCTGAGCCAAAGGAGAGGGGCGTGGTAGTGGGCGGAAACCGGAGGTGGAGACTGTAGACTGACAAAAGCAAAATATTGAGCACATAACAACAAACCAGACAGGAGGGGAACAAAGAGGGAGCCAACACTAACATCAGACAGGGATCCTAACATTGCAAGCCCTATAAAAGATTTTACTTATCTCTTTGTTACAGTCTTGGATGGCCCTCAGTTTGGCCTCTTGCAGTTTGACAAGGCCCCGGCCTATTGTGTATCCAAGGTACTTGGTTTTACTATATGCTAGCCTACACTTGCTGGTATTAGCTGTGAGACCTGCTTCATGAAGGGCATCCAGTACCTTCTGTACCTGGGGTAAATGATTTCCCCAATCCGTGCTATGTATCACTATGTCATCCAAATATGCTGTGGCACACTTTTGTGGGGTCGCAGGAACCGGTCCATGAGCCGTTGGAAGGTTGCAGGGGCTCCGTGCAGCCCAAATGGTAATTTGGTGTACTGAAAAAGCCCCTCACTTGTTGCAGGCGGTTTTCTCCTTGGAGAAAGCGGGACTTGCCAGTATCCCTTTGTCCAGCGTTGTGATGAAGCGAGCCATTCCCAGACAATCTATTAATTCGTCTACAAGGCGCATGGGGTAAGCATCAAACTCTGATCTCATTTAGCTTCCTAAAGTCATTGCAGAATCAAGTTGACGTATCAGGTTTGGGGACCAATACGATAGAACTCGCCCAGGCACTGTGGGACTCTTCGATAACACCCAGCTCCAACATCTTTTTAATCTCCTCCCAAATTGTTTCCTTATGTTTCCACTCTATAGGGACGCTGATTCAATACTTTACCCTGTTTGGTGCGGATTTCATGTACCGCGAGGTGCGTTGTGCCGGGCTTAGCTGAGAACACATCTCGGTTATGGCCCACCAGCTCCATGCACTCCTGCTGGGGGGACAGATCAGGGCCGACCTTTATGACCTCTCTTGCTTGCGCTCCTGTGTCTTTCGGAGGTAAACACCTTAATAGGACCTCTGCAGAGTGCCACTTCTTCAGCAGGTTCACATGGTACAGCTGTTCTGGTTTCCTACTTCCTGGTTGCTTTACTCTGTAGTTCACTTCTCCCACTCTTTCGATAATTTCATAGGGTCACTGCCAAGTTGCTAAAAACTTACATTCAGCAGTGGGTACCAGTACCAGGACCCGGTCTCCTGGCCTGAACTCTCTGGGCTGTGCAGGGCAGTAGTAGGATGCTTGCTGTTCTTTCTGAGCTTTTTCCATGTGCTCTCTGACAATAGGATGAATGGCATTCACTCTGTCTTTCATGCTCCGCAGTTCTTTGGCGATATGCGGTGCTGTAGCCTTTCTGAGGGTATAGCCTCGGGATATCAGGTAGCATAGTCCACTAGGACCAATACATTACATGTCATTTAGCTGACGCTTTTATCCAAAGCAGCTTACAATCATCTTACATTCAGAGCATGCATTCATGAGCAATTCATGGTTAAGTGTCTTGCTCAAGGACACATCAACTAGGGCGGGCGGGGATTGAACCACCAACCCCTGATTGAAAGACGGACCTGCTAACCACTGACCCACAGTTGCCCACTATACTGATGCCCCCGAGCATCAGTATAGTGGATGCTGTCGCTTATAACTTATGTTTTGTGGATTTGACTAATTTGTGTCTGTGTAGTGTGTGTGTACTAAACATATGTCTGCTTTTTTTTTAATATATATATATATATATATTATATATAATATATATATATATATATATATATACATATATATGTGTGTGTGTGTTGCTCTTAGACTAAGCCATCATGGCTCCCCCCTCATCAGGCCCGACAGGTGTTATTACATGAAATGAGAGCAGTGATGTATGCATCTGTAATGTGGACCTGTCCTCTTCTGCTTGATGGAATCTGACGCTTCTCATTATCTTGAAGTGTCTGATAAAAGAATAAAGTACAAACCCTTCTCCTGACGGGCTGCTCATAGGGCATTATGAAGCATTATAAGCACTTCACATGAAGGCATTGACGGATTTTAAAATTCTTTAAATTTTAAAATTAGTGCAGTGAAATTGCATTTATGTTGCAATTTTGACTGAGGATGTTAAAGTATTCAAGCAAAGAGTGAAAATATAATGACAGAATAATACATTTTATTTAGATTTGGCTATCAAAACAGTGTCACCAGGTACTTTGAACAGTATCATTCAAAAACAATTGACACCATTTAAAACATACTCAGACTTTACACTCTACTGTCCCCAAAGGGAAATGTTACAGCACTGTACACATCAGACAATAATGCACACAACAGAAGAGCAGAACAGCACAACCCTACAATGACAGACAACAGTACACACTCATGTCTATTCAGCGGAGGCCTGTTGTTTAAGGCGGCTATGGCTGCCGGGATCATATATTAAAATACAAAATAAATCAACAACCCCTTCTCATAATGTCAAAACAGATGGAAAACAATTACATCGGCCCCCCCCCCCCCCCCCCCCCATAGAGAAATAACTTGACTACGATAGCAAAAGTTGGTTTGCAAAAATCTGATCTTGTGCTGTAGAAATGCAACCTGATTGGTCACAAACACATTCACTACACAAACATATTTGGCTTATAGTTTACTATATCAACAGCTTTGACTTGCAAGCGCTTTCTTTTTCATACCACCTTGAAAGACAAGTTTTTATTCAGTTCACACATGTCTTCGTTACTGATTTGTAAAAACCACAATGCTCTTTTGTATTCTTTGTTATTAATAAATAAATCGTTGTTGTTTTCCCATCCTGTGGTTGTTTGTGCAAGAAGACCCAAGAATGAGCAGATTTTTATCCCAGATTTTCACTGCTGTGCTACTGTGATCACTCACAAAGAGAAGTCATAAAATAAGAGACTAAAAATAAAGGCATCCATTTTTTATATACGAAGAGAAGAAATCAAGGGGGGGGTAGGAACAAAGAAACAACAAACTAAATACATCCTTGATGCAAAGAAGTCTTCATTTGTTTCCTGGGGATGTTTGCTTCTGGGGAGAGGGTCACTATCTCTTACCTACGTTTTTGTAAAAGTTGTTAGAATTTTTTATTATCTCCTTGTGTTTTCATTTTCATGCAAATTAAGGTTACATCATGCCATTTGAAAGAATTTCAGATATCTCTTTGACTAGCTCATAAAAACAATGGAAAAGGTGCTATCTTAAAATGTGTCTCATAAAACGTCATGCAGTCGCAATCTACTAATGGATTATGCAGCGTGCATAAGCACGGCCTTACACTTTATACTCCACTTATCTCTGAACATCTAAACACTCTTGATTGCAAAGCTAGAATCATGTTTGACTCTGGCTGAACATCTGTCTCATTCAAATACAGTCCAACTTTATTCACAGCAAAACAGATGTGATTGTATTTGAAATTGTTGAGTGATACCGCAAGTAAGCTAACTAAGAGTAAATTATTCGTCATGTGATTTTAAATATGGTTTCCTAACTAACCAGACTGCTGTGCTTTATCCTGCATTTTGTAGTCTGCTCCCACAGTACTATCCTGAATAAAAGATGATGATGGCGCAACGTTGTAATAACACAGCATTTATTCTCGACAAGAATATATTCAACACGTGTCAGGTCCAAACTGCTTTCTTGAGACAAAATGGCAAATGTATTACTGGAAATCTATACAAAATGTTTCCATTGTTCTCGAAGTGAATGGAATGCAGGAAAGGGACCAGCCACAGAAGGTGAGTCCTCCTGCTTCCTGGTTTGCACAGGTATGATTCAATGAACTGCCAACCTCTCAGATATACACAGGGTTGCAGTTTGGCCTCTCTGACGACTCCCATGATACATATTTATCAAGCTGCTTTCTTTTTTGAATAATGACACGGCAGAGAGTTTCCTGTCAGAAATTAAAAGCTGAACCATCCACTGGAGCCAGTTGACCCTAAATGAGAACCTCTCCTGTGTATTTCCTCTCGTAATAGCTGGGAATGCTCAACGTTTTAAACCCATTCCTGATTTACGTCTACAGATCAATAGTTGCATTGTCCATGACAGTCAAGCTTTGCTCTTATTAGTCACATTGATGAGCTGATCGTTGCTCTCTAGTGGCTATTCAAAATATTCCATTCAGAGCAATGACAATATTGCGACCGACACATTCGCTTTAAAGAATGTGCTCTCTCTCTTCTTACCGTCCTGTCATCTTTTGTTGCTGTTGTTGCACTATATTTATTGCAAAATCATTTGCCTGGAAGTACCCAACATTTCAATGTGATTAACACTGGGATCTGCTCCCTGAGCTTCAGTAATAATGTATGCTATAATTCATCATACATTCAGACCACTTGTTTGTATACACTTATTATACATGTATTACACCAGACATTGCTGATTTTTACTAATGTGTGTTTTTGTTGTTGTTTTTACTGCAAAAGAGTATTTTACATTGCAAAAGAACATTTAGCAACAGAGTCAAAGAGGCAGTGTCAGGACAAGTGTTATCAGCTCTGGTAGCATGCTCTGCTGCTATGATGATGTCCTCAAACCAATTCTGATTAGACAGAGGAAGTCTGTTATTATATAATGGCAGCACTCTAGGTAAACATTTCAAGCAACACTCTGAGTTAAGTTTCGTATTTATGTCGTCAGTCTGATAATACATTGTGAGCATCAGCGTGTTGCTGTTTCCCTCGGAGACGGCTCGTGTGAATCGCATGAAAGGACAGCTCAAATGCATTAGCAAATAAAGTATACACATTTTATTACCCTTCATCCCTTTATCTGTGGCTGTGAAAGGGTCTATTCCACTCGGCTGGGGCTTATGCAGTGCACGAACAAGCAGCCAGTCCCGTGTGTGCTGGCTGAGTTTGTCCATGTTCGCTCCAAACAATTGAGAGGGACAAAGGTGAACCAACTGATTTGTTGCAGTCGCTAAAAATAATAGAGCAATTTCTTTCCTTAATGCTCATGGTCTGCTGTTGACTCACACAGACACTCAAGCGTACACACTCACACACACACACACACACACACACACACAGCCAGGTCTGCTGAGAACAGGCTGTTCGCATCAAATCGTCCTCAAACAATGAAGTGCTGAACAGATCACATCAATCTCTCTCAAGAGAAATATTAGTTTTCCCCCACCTTCCTTCCCCCCACCCACACATACTGGAGGAGGCTTAGGTTGCGTATGTGTTTTGGGAGGCCGCGCTTGTGTGTTTGTGTGTGTGTTTGGATTGTCTCAAATTTACCTTGAGTCCCCTACCAGGTTAACACAACTGGTGAAAATCGTCAGGTGAGACTCCACTGCCATGACCGCCCCAACGAGACATAAAACAACCTCTAACTGGCAACTCAATGCACATCAATTACACCTTTATTTGTTGGCTGGAGGTAGGGTCAAAGAGGCCTTTTTTTCACTGCAGCTTAAAGAGGGATCTTACTGCACTAGCAGTGCAATGATTTTATGTTTTGCATATTTTAATAGCACAAGTATCATCCTAAAATGTTCTTAAAATCATAAGTAAATCATATGTTTTTACTGTTGAATGTGACTTTAAAAGGCAGAAGAAGTTTTTAATATCAGAATTAGAATTTCTTTTTACATTTTAAAAGAAAGAAGACAGAAGGCTGACTGATAAGGCAGGTTTAGGGTTTAAAGAAGTTTTTTCTTTTTTTTGTGCAGTTTAAGATTTCTTTCAAGACTTAAGAAAGGCGTTCTCTTTGCATCTGTCTCTCCCCACCCCCCACTAATCTCTGTATATTAGCTCTCAGGAAGGGAAAGCTCTCTCGGTGTGTTCTGGCTGTTTTAATATCTGTCAGCTTTATCCTGTGCTCCATCCCTCGGCTTCCTCCTCTCTTATTTTGGTTCTCTGTTTCCTCCTGTCTTCATATTTCACTCCTTTGTTTGACATCCTCTGTCCCTGTCTCCGTTCACTATATCAGTCCTCGTCAGTGGTCGACGGCGGACAACTGGCGCGTGCGTCTAGTTAAGAGACGGATGATGAGGTGTACGGCATTTAGTGCATTGTCCTCATTCCTCATTTCACAGTGCTTTTTGTCAGATCAACCCAGGTTTCTTGACACTCCATATAAACACACTGATTACAGTTAGGGTGTTTGTTGTTATGTGCAGCTCGACAGGAACACTGGACCCAAACGCCGTCAACGATGGAAAAGCAACTTTATTGCTAAACAGGATTCCAAAAAACAGGCTTCAAAAAACCAGGATACAAAACACGCACACAAGATCTTCCACGATCTAGACAAGCCGAACCGACCAAGGGGAATGACACAACAGGACTTAAATACAGAGGGCTGGTGCAGGTGATTGGACACAGGAGGAAACAATCAGGGACAGAGCAGACAATCACAGGGACAGGAAGTGCAGCGAAACAGAGGACACGAGAGACAAGGACTTCAAAATAAAACAGGAAACACGACACAACACTACAGATCCTGACATTTGTGTGTGTGTATGTGGTGTGTGCTAACTCTGCCACCACATCTTTCAGCAGAACCATATTATATATATATACACCGTAGTTTTCTCTGGCCCTCTCCCCAATCTGATCAATGATGACATATATAGCCGCATGTCGTCATTCAAACGCTGGTTGCCCAGGTGGTGCCCAGCAAACAATGTGGGCTACATAGATAACTGGGGAAAGCCTGATCTGATGAGTCGAGACGGCATTCATCCACTTGGGATGGAGCGTGTCTCATTTCTGCAAACATGGCCAAGTTGATTAACGGACTTAATCCATGACCCAGAGTTCAGATCAGGAAGCAGAAGCAGAGTTGTAGTCTTCCACTCTTCTCTGCACTTCCATCCGAGCAGTTACCCACCCTTAACCTTAACTCTATAGAGACTGTGTCTGTCCCACGGCCACTTAAAATAATTAACTCAAAAGTAACCAGAAGAGGAGTCATACAAAATAACCTCATACAGGTTAACATCACTACTGCAACAGTGCAACAAAACAGGATAATTAAATGTGGACTCCTAAATATTAGATCTCTGTCCATCTAAAGCTGTATTAGTAAATGATTTAATATCAGACAATCACATTGATTTATTGTGTCTTTACTGAAACCTGGCTGAGCAATGAAGAATATAATATGTCAGCCTAAATTAATCAACTCCTCCAAGTCATATTAATACTCACATTACTCGAGGCACCGGTCGAGGAGGTGGAGTAGCAGCCATCTTTGACTCAAGCTTATTAATGAATCCTAAACCTAAACTAAACTACAACTCATTTGAAAGCCTTGTTCTTAGTATTTCACATCCAACCTGGAAAACATTACAGACAATTATATTTGTTACTGTACCGGCCACCAGGTCCATATTCAGAATTTATATCTGAATTTTCAGAGTTTCTATCAAGTTTAGTCCTTAAAACTGATAAGGTTATTATTGCAGGAGATTTTAATATTCATGTGGATGTTGATATGATTGCCTTAGTGCTGCATTTATCTCATTGTTGGACTCGATTGGCTTCTGTCAGAGAGTACATAAACCCACTCACTGCTATTGGCCACACCCTTGACCTTGTTCTTGCATATGGCATTGACATTGAGCATTTGGAGGTCTTCCCACAGAAACCCTCTTCTGTCAGACCATTACCTCATAACTTTTGAGTTTATACTCCAGGAGTATACACCGTTAGTCAAAAGTTTCTACACCAGATGTCTAACTGACAGTGCTGTAGCTAAATTTAAAGAAGCGATTCCTTCTGCATTTGATTCAATACAGATTGTCACAGCTCTGTGGAGCCGTGAATGCCAATATACCTCAGTAGTAATGACTTCATGAACTTCTTCAATGAAAAGATTTTAACAATTAGAGGCAAGATTGATGATCTCTTGCCCTCAACCACTGCCGATCTGTCATCAAGAGGAGTGGCCTTGGAAACGGCCGTATGCCCTGGTGTATATTTGGATAGCTTTTCTCCCATTAACCTAGACCAATTGTCCTCAAACGGTTTCTACTTCTAAACCGTCTACCTGTCTCTTGGACCCCATCCCAACGAGGCTGCTTAAGACGTGTTGCCTTTAATTGGCACCTCTCTGCTGGATGTTGTTAATGTGTCTTTGCTAACAGGCCATGTACCACATTCCTTCAAAGTAGCTGTAGTTAAACCTCTCCCGAAAAAGCCCACTCTTAATCCAGAGGTGTTGGCTAACTACAGACCGATCTCTAACCTTCCCTTCCTCTCTAAGATCTTGAGAAAGTAGTCGCAAATCAGTTGTGCGACTTTCTACATCAGAATAGTTTATTTGAGGAGTTTCAGTCAGGATTTAGAAAGCACCACAGCACAGAGACAACACTGGTGAAAATTACAAATGACCTCCTAATTGGCATCAGATAAAGGACTCATCTCCGTACTGGTATTATTAGACCTTAGTGCTGCGTTCGACACCGTTGATCATGACATCCTATTACAGAGACTGGATCAGTCGATTGGCATTTCAGGTACCGCACTAAGTTGGTTTAAATCCTATTTATCAGATCGATCTCAATTTGTATTGTAAACGATGAAGCCTCAATGACCACCAACGTTAATCACGGAGTTCCACAAGGTTCTGTGCTTGGACCAATTTTATTTACCTTATATATGCTTCCTTTGGGCAACATTATCAGGAACCACTCTATAAACTTTCATTGCTATGCAGATGATACTGAATTATATCTATCGATCAAACCAGAGGAGACGAACCAGCTCGCTAAAATTCAAGAATGTCTTAAAGACATAAAAAACATGGATGACCTGCAACTTCCTGATGTTAAACTCAGACAAAAACTGAAGTTATTTTACTGGGCCCTGAACACCTCAGAGATCAATTATCTGGTGAGTGTGTTTCTGTAAGATGGCATTGCCCTGGCATCCAACACCACTGTAAAGAATCTCAGCGTTATCTTTGACCGAGACTTGTCCTTTAACTCCCACGTTAAGCAAATCTCAAGGACTGCATTTTTTCAACTACGTAACATTTAAAAAATCAGGCACATCTTGTCCCAAAAAGATGCAGAAAAGCTGGTTCACGGCGTTTGTTACTTCTAGACTAGATTACTGCAACTCCTTATTATCAGCTGCTCTAATAAGTCTCTTAAGTCCCTCCAGTTAATCCAGAATGCTGCAGCTCGTGTACTCACAAAAACTAAGACAAGAGATCACATTACTCCTGTATTAGCTGCTCTGCACTGGCTCCCTGTAAAATCAAGAATCAGATTTAAAATTCTTCTCCTCACCTACAAAGCCTTGATTGGTGATGCACCATCATATCTTAATGAGCTTGTAGTACCATATTGCCCCACTAGAGAGCTGCGCTCACTAAATGTGGGGCTACTTGTGGTTCCCAGAGTCCTAAAAAGTAGGATGGGAGCAAGAGCCTTCAGTTATCAAGCTCCTCTTTTATGGAACCAGCTTCCACTTTCAGTCCAGGAGGCAGAGACAGTCACCTCATTCAAGAATAGACTTAAGACTTTCCTGTTTGATAGTGCTTATAGTTAGGGCTGAATTAGGTTTGCCCTGGTCGAGCCCCTTGATATGCTGCTATAAGCTTATCGGCTGCTGGGGGATGTTTTAGGATACACTGAGCACCTATCTCCTCTTCTCTCTCTACTTATGGATGAATGTATATCTCTCCATTGCACCTTATTAACTCTGCTTCCTCTCCGGAGTCTTTGTGACTTCACGTCTCATAGGGTCCATTGGACCTCGCGGTGTCTGATGCCTGGTGAGCCGGTCTCGATCCGCGTTGGCCCTGCTGATGCGCCCCGCCCCCCCTCCTCTCTACCTCCTTCTGTTTCATGGATTGGAGTTCCATTCATACATTGTCATATTCATGTAATGTGTTTATGTAACTTTGTAATGCTGTTCATTCTGTACACATGACATCTATTGCATCTGTCCATCCGGGGAGAGGGATCCTCCTCTGTTGCTCTTCTGAAGGTGTCTTCCCTTTTTCCCTGTGATAGGTTATTTTTCGGGAGTTTTTCCTGATTCGATGTGAGGTCCTGGGACAGGGATGTCATATGTGTACAGACTGTAAAGCCCTCTGAGGCAAATTTGTAATTTGTGATATTGGGCTATACAAAATAAACTGAATTGAATTGAATATTCAAATTACATTGGTTTCAACACAGTTTATGTGCAAAGATACACCTTTTTTCAAGTTCAATTCCAAGAATGTCTAATTAACTTAGAGACATGAATAAAATACACCCACCAAAGTAACACCCTTTGATATCCATTTTTGTCAAGATTGAATTGACAATATGATAACAGCATTTGAAACACTCTTTCAACTGAATCAAAACTATTGATTCAAATGTTTCTCTTAAGAAAATAAATGATGTTCCATGCTGATGATTCTATCTTAACATGATATACAAATTGCAGAATGAATCTGTGCATGCCTTAAATATCCTTTTAACTGAGAACTACAAATTAATGTTGCAAATAAAGGACTCAGTGATCGAGGCCCTATTTATGTGAAACAGGCTGGAAACCCTCGACCTCACACACATACTTTTTAAGAACTAAAAACAGGCTTGTTTCAAACTTGATGCATTTTTTTAATAATCCATTGAAAGAAGCCTTAGTCATAGGGGAATTTCTTATGACATAAAAGACCATATCATCCTTCAAAAATCAAAAGAATAACCACACTTGGAAATATCTGAATTTCACTGGATAGTGACAATACCTTTCAATAAAGCATTTGCCTTCTATCCTAAATTGTGTCATTGCCAAATTCATATTTGTATACAGTACTGCCTGATAGTGACAGAAGTTAATATGTCCTTTCCAGTGGAGATGTGCCCTGACCAACTGTTCACATGAATACACACAGTTGCTACCTGTGTGTATTTTATACAGAAATAAAATGTGCTGAAAAGCTTCTGGAGCTTCCAAGTGGTGGATGTATGTAAAATAGGTACATACTGTATAGGCAGTTTTAAGTGGTAATCTAACTAAGAGCTCCTTTTTAATTTGCCTTTGTAGGACATCTTTGTCGACAAACAGTCATTGCTGTGGATTCTTTTTTGCACTGTGCCTTGTGGAATAATAGAAAAATGTTTCAGTGCTGCCGGTATTTACTGGATTAGAGTTTCTGTAGGTTTCATGATTTCTTTGTTTCTTCCAGTAGGTGTCTTTTTTTCTCTTCAAATCCTGTAAAGCTAAACAAACTACCCTCTTTTGTTAATTCCACATGGACTGCTGCTGTTGCTTCTGGATATATATACACGATCGCATGTGGTAGACTTTTCCACCTGCTACAACCGCATAAGAACAGCAGTTGTTAAAGCTTTTATGCTTTAGGTTGAATCACAATTCTGTAACTGCACATTTATTCACAGTATATGGACTTTATTTTAATTATTACTATAAGTAAAAGTCCTGTACTAGGGTAGCAGTGAAGTGCTTCCATCTGAATTGAGCCCGAAAGGGACAATAGCAAACTAACCTCTTTTAGCATCACTGACCTCAATATCTTTAACTTATCACAATAAATATATTGATTTTTTTCTTCTTCTTATCTTCTTTTTTCAAATATATGCCGAGAGAGAGCATGCTGATATTCATTTAAATATCTGTACTGAGCGTGACATTTTAATCTGAGCAGACATTATGGGACATTTACAAAGGTACAATGTGCACCTTATCGTTTGTTTCTGTTCCATTCTATTCGGGTTTGTTCATGTCCATTTAATTAACTTCTGCTGCATCCCGTTCTGTTCTAATCTTTAAATGTTATTAGTAGTGGTGCAACGGATCATAAACCTCATGATTTGGATCGTAGTCATGGATCAGATCACAGATCGGATCGGCACCAAAAAAAAGAAGCACATTTAAGTTTTAGAGATCCCTGATCACATGTGTTATAGCTGGTCATTGCTGATCTATATTGTTGTTTGAATACACAATACTCCAGACTGTGTTTTTTGTTGCTGTAACAGATGTATAAAGGACAGGGAAGAAGTCCACTCAGATGGTCTCTTTTGTAGTGTTCATTTGCTGTAGAAGACAATGAAACATCAGATTGTCCTCTCTTTTCCCTGAGCAACATCAAACCGTTATCTCGAAGACAGGACTACATTAAATGTAAATAACAATTATTAAAAACATGAATCATTACATAAGGGGAAAGCAGCGACCCCTAGTGGACAAAATAAATAACTGCGTGAGTTAGAGTGACTCGGCACTCAGCGAAAATTATAACATTAAACAAAGGAAAAACAGATGCCTGCAGAAGACAATGAAACATCAGATTGTCCTCTCTTTCCATCCATCCATTATCAGCCGCTTATACGGGGTCGGTTCGCGGTGGCAGCAGGCCGACCCAGGCTTCCCTCTCCCCCGCAACACTTTCCAGCTCATTCTGGAGGATCCCGAGGCGTTCCAAGGCCAGCCGGGAGATATAATCCCTCCAGCGTGTCCTCGGTCTTCCCGGGGGCCTCCTACCAGTTGGACGTGCCCGGAAACCTCTATGGGAGGCGTCCAGGAGGCATCCTGATTAGATGCCCGAACCACCTCAGCTGACTCCTTTCGACACGAAGGAGCACGACTCGACTCCAAGCTCCCCCCTGATGTCCGAGCTCCTTATCCTATCTCTAAGGCTGAGCCCGGCCACCCTACGGAGGAAGCTCATTACGGCCGCTTGTATCCGAGATCTCGTTCTTTCGGTCACGACCCAGAGTTCGTGACCATAGGTGAGGGTTGGCACGTAGACCGACCAGTAAATGGAGAGCTTTGCCTTCCGGCTCAGCTCCCTCTTCACCAAGACGGACCGGTACAGCACCTGTTTTACTGCTGCAGCCGCACCGATCCGCCTGTCGATTTTCCGCTCCACCTTACCCTCACTTGTGAACAAGACCCCAAGATACTTGAACTCCTTTGCTTGGGGTAGGCAGTTTGTCCCACCTGGAGGGAGCAATCCGCCGGTTTCCGCAGAGCACCATGGCCTCAGATTTGGAGGTGCTAACTCTCATCCCTGCCGCTTCGCACTTCGGCTGCAAAAACACCCCAGTGAATGCTGGAGGTCACGGTCCGAGGAGGCAAACAGGACCACATCATCCGCGAACAGCAGAGAGGCGATCCCAAGACTCCCGAACCGGATCCTCTCCGCCCCCTGGCTGCGCCTAGATATCCTGTCTGTGAAGGTCACAAACAGGACCGTTGATAAAGCGCAGCCCTGGCGGAGGCCAACACCCACCGGGAACATATCTGACTTACTACCAAGGATACGAACACAGCTCCTACTGCAGGCGTACAGAGACCGGATGGCCCGTGCCAACGGGTCCGGCACCCCATACTCCCGCAGCACCCCACACAAACACCCCAGAGGGACCCGGTCGAAAGCCTGGTCTACAAAGCACATGTAAACTGGTTGGGCAAACTTCCAGTACCCCTCCAGTAATCTTGCGAGGGTAAAGAGCTGGTCCACTGTTCCATGACCGGACGGAATCCACACTGTTCGTCTTGAATCTGAGGTTCGACAAGCGGTCGGAGCCTCCTCTCCAGCACCCTGGCATAAGCTTTTCCCGGGAGGCTGAGCAGTGTGATACCACGATAGTTCGAGCACACTCTCCGGTCCCCCTTCTTGAAGATGGGAACCACCACCCCGGTCTGCCAGTCCATGGGCACTGTTCTCGACACCCATGCGACACTGAAAAGGTGTGTCAACCAAGACAGCCCAACAATGTCCAGCGCTTTCAGCATCTCAGGGCGGATCTCATCCACCCCTGGCGCCTTGCCACCAAGGAGCATTTTGACTACCTTAGCGACCTCTGCCAGGGATATGGGTGAAACCACCCCAAAGTCTTCCGGCGCTGCCCCCTCTCCGGGGGACATGTTGGCCGGGTTTGGGGAGTTCCTCAAAGTGCTCTTTCCACCGCCCGACGATGTCCCCATACTGGGTCAGCAGTTCTCCCCCCTACCCCAGGCTGAGAACAGCCTGGGGTAGACCCTGCTTTCCCTTCCTGAGCCGTCGGATGGTTTGCCAGAACTTCCTTGAGGCAGACTGTCCCTCTGCTCTCCCCTCTCTCGTGCCTCCAACTGTATGCCCCATATATAGGTCAGAGTCACTCAGGCCTTGATTCCCGGCACCTGTTCCCTGAATCACTCCCCCACACCCCTCCGCAGCTGAGCCTAACCACGCCCCAGCCACCACATACCTCCACCGCCCGACTTAGGCCAGGGCGCCATCCGGTCTAACCTACCCCCAACCCCCCGTGAGCGTGAGAGGAAGTCGGCCACGACCATCTGCGTCCCCGGCCTATGGATCACCTTGAAAAAATTAAAAGGCTGCAATGCTAGATACCACCGAGTAATCCGGGCGTTAGTGTCTTTCATGCGGTGGAGCCATTGGAGCGGGGCGTGGTCCGAACAGAGGGTGAATGAGCATCCCAGGAGGTAGTAGTGCAGGGAGTCAAATGTCCACCGGATGACCAGGCACTCCTTCTCCACCGTGCTGTACCGGCCCTCCCTCTCCGACAGCTTCCGGCTGATGTACAGCACGGGGCAGTCAACCCCCTCTACCTACTGGGACAAAACGGCCCCCAGCCCTCTGTTCGATGCGTCAGTCTGCAGAGTAAAAGGGAGAGAGAAGTTAGGTGTATGAAGCAGCGGTTCCCCACAGAGAGCTTGTTTTACCTTCTCAAACACCAACTGGCACTGCTCCGTCCACTGAACCGGATCTGAGGCACCTTTCCGGGTCAGGTCAGTCAAGGAGCTGGTCAGCTCTGCGAAGTTCGGGATGAATCGTCTCTAATAGCCAGCCAGCCCCAGAAACTGCCTCACCCCTTTTTTAGTCTTGGGGCCGCGGGCAGGCTGCGATAACTGCGGTTTTGTCTACCTGAGGGCGCACCTGCCCGCCACCCAAGTGGTACCCCAGATACCGTACCTCCCTCCGTCCAACTGCACACTTCCCTGGGTTGGCGGTGAGCCCCGCCTGCCTCAGGGACTCGAGCACTGCGCCGACCCGCTGCACATGCTCCGCCCAGGTGGTGCTGTGGATGATCACATCATCCAAGTAGGCGGCAGCATATGCAGCGTGAGGACGCAGCACCCAGTCCATGAGGCGCTGAAAAGTGGCTGGGGCCCCAAACAACCCAAAGGGAAGCGTGGTACAAACCAAACGGAGTGGAGAAGGCCGTCTTTTCCTTGGACTCTGGCGACAGAGGAATCTGCCAGTAGCCCTTGGTTAAATCCAGCGTCGACCCGGGGCATTGAGTAAGCATCGAATCATGACACGTCATTCACCCTGCGATAGTCCACACAGAACCGTATAGACCCATCCTTCTTGTTGTCAAGAAGGATGGGTCTATACGGTTCCTTTATTTTGTTGCAGACTGTCCCTCTGCTCTCCCCTCTCTCATACCTCCAATTGTATGCCCCATATATAGGGCAGAGTCATTCAGGCCTTGATTCCCTGCAGCTGAGGCCAATTCCCGGCACCTGTTCCCTGAACCACTCCCTGTAAATGACTCTGAAAATGTTCCATTAATATGTTGACTAGTTCCTGCACGAATTTATTTGTAAGTGCCTTTGCATGTTTTTTTTTGGTCCCTTTATTTTGAAGTTCTTCCGGTGAGACCGGAAATAGATGTACCTGTCGCAACTTGACATTGCAAAAAGTCCGTGAGTTTTACGTTTACTGAAGGAGAAGGAGTTCATGTTTGTTTATTCTTCAATCCACTTTACGGACTGCTAAGCTCCTAGCTGGAACGGGAACAAGGTACTTTGTGTTTATTTAGGCTTTAATTACATGTTTGGTGACTTTATTTTAATTAATTTGTGCATTGGTAACAGCTAATTTCTGTTGTATTTGTTCCATAGCTCTTACGGTGATTTCTGGATCTTTATGGAAAAGGAACATTTGTGTTAAAAAAATAAAAGATTTCTGAAACATCAGTACGCTTCACCATTGTCCGGCTGGGGTCAGCTACACTCCCCACACCCCCTCCGCAGCTGAGCCTAACCACGCCCAGCCACCACAGATAGATAGTTAGTTACTTTCTTAATCCTGCAAGTGGAAAGTATTTCGCTACAGCAGCATTTATAAATACAGGTAAGCAATAAAATAAAAAAAACCTCCGGAAATATTGTAAGTGAGTTTATGGTTTCAATCGCTAGTTTCTAGTCTTTTCCAATACAACATGATATTCATTCAGTAAATGATGGTCTCATTTAGATTAAAACAGACAAAGCATTAGGCCGTGGCTACATTGTGATTGACAAGTCGCTACCACAGTGTTGTCTGGGAGTTGTCTATTTTTTTTTACGGCTCGCGTTTTTATGTTATTTTTGGAATTGAGGACAACAGATTGTCCATATTGTAGTTGTTGAATGTTATATTTATTTACACATTTATATAAATACATATATGTGAAGATAGTTGTCATTTCTCTATGAATTATTTATTTACAGATGCTAAATAAATAACCTTTACTAACATTATTATTATTATTAACAACCACATCTTTGCACTACATGAGATGAATAGCGAACAATTGAATGTTAAGTATTACTACACATCAAAAATAAGGATATAAGAGCCAATCAGCTGTCTGATGTGGCGACTGCCAGGCGTTTCCCATCATGCACTGGGCCACGCAGTCGATGGAGAGCTCCTGCGGCACCTGGCTCTAAAATCGACGGCCGCCTCGTACTCTTGAGAGTATCGTTGACCACGTGTACATGACGTCAGAGCAAGTCGGGAGCAAGTCGGACACAAATCTAACCGGCATGCATTGCGCGCCGATCGCCGCCGATTGATTCTGCGCAGAACTGGCTCATCTCGAACGAGCCTATATGTTTATCGGCCAGTACCCAATCAGAGGCAGGTCTTCCAGCAAAGTCTACTGGGTAGGCACACCCACACATGCGCAGAACAAATCAAGCAGCTCGAACCGATTGGGCACTGACAAGGAGGTCGAGGTGGATGGATGGGTTACACAAACACACAACTTTGCCCCAGTAGATCGCTGTTTGTGTCCCTAAAGTCAACTCGTTGACTTATTTAAACTTAAGTTATGTAAAGAAACATACTTATTTTAACCCAAACCATGAGGTTTTCCCAAACCTAACCAAGTAGATTTGATTTGATTCACAACATTAACCATGTGTTTAAAACTTTGATGACTGTTTGCCCCATCTGATGCATTGTAATGGCAGTGATAACAATTGATAACGGCCTCTCTTCCATTCTATTTCAGTCAGTTCTGTGCTGCAGCTTTCTGTTCATTCCATTCCAATCGATTGTGTTCCGCTCTGTGAGCTGTGGACATTACTGCTAACACCCCACAATTACTACTTTAAGAAAGGTATTTTGTGGTCTTTAGCTATGACTGATTATATAAATAAACATTAACAAACTGAATTATTCAACTATAACTGTCCAACACCAGGAACTATAGTGTACCATACACACACTATTTAAACAATAATCAGTGCTCACTTATTGTTTCTAAAGTTACATTAGTAATCTGATATTGCTTATCTTTAACTTTCAGTAGCTGATATGTTTTATAAGCAATTATTGGTAAGCTCAGAGACAGTGTCAGGACAACATTTTTTAGACTGATCCACCCAACGTTTCTATCACCTTGAATAGGTTTATTCCACACACCTTCCTGTCTGCTGATGTTGGCAGAGCTTTGTATGTCCAACCAAGCACTCAGAGCATCTATGTAAGTGTTGGTTATATTAATAGACTGCCATCTATTCTGCATATCGGTGGTGACTGTTGTATGTACACCTTTTGAAATTCGAGTTTTTCTGCCTCTGATTGTGAAACCTGAAAGGCCAAGATGGAACTAATTCTCCCAGCTTTGTTAGCGAAGGCTGTTGCACTTTGTTTGTGTGCTGCAGAAATGTTTCTCTATGCTCCGAAGCGTGCCTACTCTCATTTCTCTATCTGCTTTTATGTCTCAAGTACATTATTTTGTTATTATTATTAACCAAAAAAGGGCTCTCTCAATCTTTCACTTCCAGGAGTGCAGAAATTGAATATTGCATTTAAAAGTCAATTTCCACGATGGGATTACGCAAATCAGCCTCTCCCTGTTTTACCCTTTTGCTTCCATTCATCTCTCATTCATCCTCCTTCATCGTGATGCATCTCTTCATTTGCTGTGATTTACTCTAATTATTTGAAGACGTCTTTTTTCCACGCTCAACAGCCCGACTCATGTTTTTCCAACCTGTGCGTGTGTGAGTGTGTGTATGTGTGTGTGTGTATGTGTGTGTGTGTGTGTGTGTGTGCATAGACATATTTCTTATCCAGGCCTTTTCTGCTGCGAAAAACTGAGATGGAAAAAAAATAAAAGCTATTACTTTTCTAAAATCTAATGCTTTTGGTCAATGCAATTTAATTATTAGGAGGGTGAGTTATTTATTTATCTTTCTATCTATTCATCTGCATTCAAAGAGGGGACATTGGTGAAATTGTGCCTGTGAAGTGAATAAGGAGACTGAACAAAGGCACACATTTACGACTCACTACCCCACCTCACCCTGAGTCAACCTGTCTTTCTGTCTCTCAAGAGAAGTACAAACATACTCTGAGGAAGAATCCAATACAGGCGTTTGATAGATGTCTTGTCACAGAGAGAGAAAGAGAGAGAGAGAGAGATTAAAGCTGGACACAGCTTTAGTTTTTGTTCTCCATGGTTTTGGCCAAGTGCTCTGGCCAGTAACTGGAAAGTGTTGTTGTTGTAGGAAGCTGCAGCTAACGCCCTTCACACCAGACACATTTAATCAAAACTCGTATCCACACACAGACACACTCTCCCACTACCTGCAGAGAAAAGAGCAATCTTAAAGGAATGTTTGGAAGACAGAATTATTTTTTCCTGCATTAAGTAATGACAAACATGGACACCAAAGTCGTACATGTGTTCCCAGAGAGAAGGCTTCTAAGTTAATGATGAGTAATGTAAATTGTATGACTAACATAGGAGAAAATGTACACAAAATACAAGTGTGTCTCAAAGTCATTAATGTGCACTGGGCACTAAGAGTCAAAGATCTTTAGTACAGTTAAGTGGTATTCTTTGAACACTGAGGTTGACATAATCAGGAGGAAAACAGATTGTGTGACACGTGTGATTTGGGAGGAGTGGATTTTTGATTGAAAAAATATGTACTCTGATTTATTCACTGTTTTAAATGTTTCTATCAGTGATCTAGGAATTTCATTTGAGACACTTAAGGTCTGGTGTCTTGTAAACAGACTGGGCATATTGTTATGTATGACACAATAATGCAAACTTAATTCATTCATATGCAGTAATAAAATCCATGTAAATGGGATTGAGAACATAATTACAATAAAATATCAGAACAAATAATTTGATTGCAGTTATTGAAAACCATGACTAAACTTGCTGTATGAAAAATAAATTACTATTCTTGTGAAGACCCTGGTAACTTTAATGATATACTGTATGATTGATTGAATATGAAGGAGACATCTGATTGTCTGAATAGTGACGTCAGGGTATGCACATCAGAAATATATTTGTGCATCTTATTTTTTGGGATTTGGAGTTTGTTTCTATGAATTTATGTACGTAAAAAAGTAAGAAAGAAAAACTTAACCATAAATCAGTCTTTGAATTATATATTAACAAACCCCTCAGTAAAAGCCTTCAGAATATGAATGAAATTCAAAAACCTGAGTTATGTAGGGGCTACTGAAGTGGAGATTTCTGGCTCAGAACATTTTGAGAAAGTTTTCTGAAATGGTGTGTTTGAAAATGCAAATGAGAAATTATCTAATGGTAACATTTGGTGAATTTAGGATAAATCTACAGACATAAATAGACATAAATATAATAATATATATAATACTTGCAAGCGATGACAGTTTTTACTTTATTGGGTTATTTGTTTGTTGTTTTAAGATTTTTTAAGAAAACTTGTCATAGACATAAAAACAATGAACATTTAATTTCTAGATTGTATATAAGTAATAATACAAGTTAGGGAAGCAATGTGAGCTATTTTGCTGCTTATTGTTTGATTGAAAATATGTGGTGGAGAATGGCATGTACCGTGGAAAAAATAATAGATGTAATTGATTGTTAAAAATAGCACATTTTTGTGAGCTCAACATTTTGTGTTTTAGGGAAATTTGGCTTTATTAATCTGTCCAACAATATATTTTGTTGCAATGCGAACAAAATATGAACCGCTGGCCTCCCCAGGCCTCTGCCACCCTTCTCCCTCCCTCTCCTCCTCGCCTCTTTCTTTCCTTTTCTGCACCTCTCCAGACGGCATCTCTCACCCGCTCCACTTTCCTCTCTGCTTGTTTACAGTAAGCAGGTCCGAGCAGGATGGTTTTACCTTTTATGGCCATTCCTCATCCACGGTAAAAGTGCACTAATACAACGGTATGTTGCCCACCTCCTCCTCCTTGTTCTGACCTCTCGGATGGGGTACCAGGGTTCGGTTGACTGTGTGAGTGTGTGTGTGTGTGTGTGCGTGCGTGTGTACGTGCGGAGACTGGATACCTAAATCTGTGAAGCATTACATTTCTGATGTGTGGTAAAAGCACCTTTTTAAAATGTCTTACTCGTCTACATAGACAGATAGTGACTGAGGCAGAGGTTTGTTTTTAAATGTCTGGCTGTATAAAAAGCTCCTCTCACAAGTGTTTAGGTTAGACCGGGGGTCCCTGTGTCTGACACACATACACATGCATGCATGCACGTGTGCACATGCTCACAAAGCAGGCAGGTGTTATTGAGTAAAACCTGCTGTGAACACATGCAAGCATTAAAGAGAGGAATGAGTGAGCAGAAGAGAAACCGATGACATACGGCAGGCATAGTGGGCACAGACGGGAAATGTCATGTTTCAAAGCAATGTTAATTACAGTTTCACACTTTAATTGGCAACCCACATATATCAATACTGAGTTCCCTTCACAGAGTCAGCTCAGCAGAAGTCAATGTGGACTAAGCTGTGGATCACTTTTCATTGCTTTGACACAAAATGAAATCCATGACTACATTTCAAAATTCATGAACTGTTTTCTCAAACAGCTACATAACACAAAATTACTGTAAATTAGACAGGAATTTGCTACATTCTCCTCAGTGCTCGAAGTTGTGCATGTATTTACCGGTACAACCGCACTTCTTCATTTTACTCTTTGACGTACTGTGACTTTTTTTGTGCACCGACACTTCTCAACAGCTGCAAGTGCTGTAATTTATTGATGCAATGTTCACATATTTTTTTGTGAAATAATTAGTGAACTGCTCGTAATAACTTATTTTATTTGTGAACAAATATAATAATTATTATTATTATTTAAACATTTTCAGAAACTGCTCTTTTGATTTACAGATTTTACAGGGCAAACATTTCCAGAGAAGAAGGCTGCGACATAGATAATAGAATGACATTTTGACTTTTAATAATAATAATAATAATGGTCTACAATGTGAAACAGTATACTTCCCTGTATTGTTTTATTCACTATAATGTTATAAACGATTCTTGATACCAGCCGATGTACACCCCAATTAGTGGAGTACTGGCACTTGTTTTTTTACACTTCAATCAACGATTCTGCTACATTTAGATGTTACATTTGAAAATATATCCTATTTGGGATCAGTCAGAATTTTAGAATAGTCATTAAATTATATATATATATATATGCGAAATATATTAAAACAAATATTTGCCCTTGATTTTACCGTTGTAGTGACATTACTAGAATGATGAAATAGTTCCCAGTGATTATCAAATAGTATTTTTGCTTGAAATGCCCATCCCTAAAAGGCACACATTTAAAGACTATTTGTATTCCTTTATGACTTCTATGAAATCTTGTTGTAATTGAATGGGACAATGTGCCTTTTCAACATTCTCTTCCAGTCACATGGTGGTTTACAGCCCAGCCCATGATGGAGTCACTTTTCCTTCCACTTTGCTCTCTGATCCCTAACACCGTGAAATAATTATTTTCCTCATGAGCTGGACAGTTTATGACCACCAGCTACATGATCATTGATGGATCAGGTATGCAAAAATAGTTTGTCACAGGAACATTACAATATGTATCTCTTGCAAATACACCTGACTGGGGACTTGCTACTTACTGTTGGGAAAAATGTTGTCAGTGTTCTGGTCAAAGAGTTGATCCTAAGAGTTCAAACCCTCCAGACCTTCTCCACTGATGCTCTTTGTTGAATATCGATGTCGGCATGTTAACTGGAGCAACGAATACAAAAATAAGGTTGTGTGTGTCTGTTTGTTTGACAGTAAAATGCTTTTGTGTGTTTTATATGACTTAAGTTAGCCATAGGGTGTGTACTGGGATCTGACCGCCACTGTGTGTGCGTGTGTGTGTGGAATGCCAGTGTCAAGGGCCTAAGAAACAGCCGTGTACAAACAAACATAGGCTCGTCTTTCCATGTTGCCCTCCTCTGGTCCCTATCACTCGCATGAAAAAACACACATATACACACACACACACACTGTGTGGTTGCATGGGAGCGGTGTTTATTGTCTCAGTGTTAGCTAACGTTGCTGCCATATCTGGCCTCTGTAATTAGATTTACCTTTCCTTGTTTTTCTTTCCTTTCATTCAGCCCTTCCTGCCTTTTGCTGTCTTTTTCTCCATCAAAGTTGTTTTTCTTCCGTGAGCGGCCTGCACAGAGGGATGGGGTGAAGGGAAGGAGGAGGAGGAAGATCCCACCTCTTTTACTTGCCAAACATCATATTCTCCATTTTACTTTCTCTCTTTCCTCCCTCGACTCCTTCACCTGTCCTCTGCTTCCTTGATTTCCGTGGGAATAGCAGCACCCTGCGGTTCCTCCCAGAGCGATGCCAGCGGGATCCACGCTCTCTCCTTGCCCCTCAGCACCCTCACCCCACCTGGATACCTTGCTGGGGGGCACACACACACACACACACACACAAATTCCCAAAACACAAACATATAGTTACATTACTCGATGAACAGGCCCTCAATGGGTTCCCTGTCAGTCCCTACTGAGAGCTCAATATCTCTGCTGCGCAGTTGAAAGCAAGTATGTTAGTGTGTGTTTTCCCCACAGAGGTGAAGTTGGAACTAACTGTCATGAGAGATGTTGTGATCTCTCTATTGTTGTTTTGCCTTTTATCTGTTTCCTCCTTCCATTATGTCTCTCTTCTCTTCATCAACTGTTCCTGGATGCTTTGGGATGTGGAAACAAACACACACAGAAAAACGGAGAAACACACTCTTCCAGTATACACAAGTGCTCAACGAAACATGCACATGGCAATTGTAAACCAAAAGTTTATTTTAATACTCATTATCTTGTGACCCAGGAGAGAACACTTGCACTAAGTTTTGTTTAAAGTAAACTGTAATGTCTCTTTCTGTGTGTTTCTGTTTGTGTACGGAGGCAACTGATTTGAGCAACTCTGTCTTTAGTGATACAGTCTCTGGTTCTGTTTTGGAAAGAAAACCTAAAAATGTCCCAGTCCTGGTTGAAGTGACCCTGTAGTGCCAGCTGTAAACTCCTCTTATGGTAGTGTTACGGCCATGTGTACAGTACTGTGTGTGTACGTCTACAAGGGCTATGCCACTTTGTTTTCCCCTCTAGATTTAAAGCCTTACATGGATACAAACAGACACCAGAAGCTATATGGAAGTTCCCCAGACAGTTTTTTGTTGTGTGTGCATATATACGTGTGTGTATGTTTCAGTCTGTGTGTGTGTGCATACAAACCTTAGAAGCCCATAGGCTACCATATCAAAGGTTCAGTAAGAAGGGATTAAATATCACTCCTCCGTTAAAGAAAGTCTGGTCCTGTTTAGAAGTGACAACAATAGGTGGCAAAACACAAGACTGTCACTAGAGGGGTGCAACCCAGTCCGCTATCCCCCGAAGTACATGGGTTTTAATCTCTCCAGTTTAAATTTGATGGGCCTGCTCCTGCCAAAAATGAACAACAACCTACCACATGCACCTCTCTGTTATTTTCACCTGGCTCACTTTTGTTTTTAATCTGTCTTTTGAATACTGACGCTGTCTGGAAAGACCTAGCATCTAAGACAGGAGAGTTGAGTGCAAGAAGGAATAAAAGAGAATTCTACTCAGCTGCCCTCTTTTCTCTCTCTCTCTCTCCCTCCCTCTTCCTCCCCCTCCTCCTCAGCCCTCCCCTCCAGGGAATGTTTTGGGGCCCAGCTCATATTTTGTTTGCACAATGCATTCCTGCAGGCTCTTTATTTATGTCAATCTTCCTTTTGATCAGAGTCCGGTTACCACCGGTAACCCACTCGCTGCTCCTGTGAGTGAAGGAACCCACCTGTGTTGCAGGACTGTGTGTTTGTGTTACTGTGTTTGTCTTCTGGAGTCTGGGGCCTTCGTTCCAGGGCAAGTTTACCGTCAATTAATATGGCTAAATGATTCCCTCACATGGTAAAGTATTTATGTAAGGTGATCTGGCCGGTGGCGGAGCCCTGGACATCTGGCTGTGATCTACACCACAGATGGTTATACCTGCTCACACACAAGCTTTACACAGAGTCTGGAGGTGGAGAGGTGAGGTAGACGCTTTGTGAGTGAGAATATGCGTGGTGAACTGTGTATGTATGTGCTTTACATGTTAGGCGTTAGTGCACCGACTGCCGCTGCTAAAAATGAAATGGTGAAGTCAAGCCTTTCAATGGGATGCACTCACACACACAGAAGAGGTCATGCATGCTTGACTTATGGGCTTGTTTTTGAGAACTATAGCTTTGAGTGTGTGCATGGACAAATAACAGATTTTAGGATTCACTTTTCACCGATTGTACTTTATGTTGTATATCTTCTAAGAAAATGGGGAAAAGAAACCCCAAACAGTTTAACAAGAAGGAAAAAACATAACTTGGGTCAAATGAGTCAATTGAGTCTGTTGCCGTATTAACTGAATAAGTTATTCTTCACACTGGATATGCAGGGTAATCATATAATAAGTATAAATGCAGTATCTAGATTAGATTTACCAATGTCTTATTTTACAGGTTTAATTGACATATCTTTAATGTACTGTTGTCTCACATTCATAAAATAGAAAACAACCTCTGAAAGAAGTTGAATCATGTATCCAGCCAGTAACCGTTTTTGTCCTGCAAAAATGGAATTAGTATAATATCCATCTCATAATCAGAATAATTAAGTTTTCCAAATACAAAATGTAATTTCTAATGAATGTTGGACAGGCCAATATATGATGACAATAAATTGACATAAAGAAATAGCAAAGACGTGTTTTGAAACCATATCCCATATGATCATTTGACCACCATAGCGTAGTGGAATGTAGAATTAGCGTTATTCTTCTGTAACATGTCTAGTCTAGTGGGTGTCTATTGTTTTTCTAACCCACTGAAACCACACCCACTTTCATATGATGAGAGATTTGACAACATTGCATTAATGAATTTAGTGTTTATCACACCACAAATGAGACAAGTGGTCTCTCCACCTCAGCTTTGCTGAGGAGAGCGGACAGCAGCTTTAGAGACAAACCTTCAGTTAACGGTTGTACTTGAATTGAGCCAGTGCAAACCCCAGCGCCAGGGGTCACAGTGGTCTGTGGGCCACTAGTCTCCTTGCGGTGGGGGAGTGAGGCGGAGAATAATGACTAGCTACATCAGATGTTAGCTACATCAGTTAGCCTGCCCCCACCCATAGTCAGTGCGGGCCAACCAGAGGTAGCTTCTGCTAGCTGTTTCCCGGCAGCCCCTGCGCAGCCGGATGGCTGGGTAACTGTTCGAGGGAATAACAAGTCTAAACAGAAGCCCACTGTGCACCACCAACCTCTTCACGTCTCTAACAGGTTTTCCCCACTGGGCGAAACACCCGCTGAGAAACACTCTCTGGTTATGGGCAGCTCCATAGTTAGGAACATGAAGATAGCGAAGCCAGGGACCACAGTTAAATGCAATCCGGGGGCCAGAGCGGGTGTACCGGTCTCTACAGAAGCTTCCAAACCTTCCGGGTGTACTGTTCTCTACAGAAGCTTCATGGGCCGCTTCCCTTTCAGCCAGTCTGTTGTCTTCTTGTGAGGTCCAGTTGATCTGGGCCCAGTTGTTTTACCTGTAGTTTCTCCGCCAAAGTTCTTCTCTCAAACGGGTCTTGGAGGAGAGATTTTAGCGGGTCGGGTCTTCTTGGAAGAGAAGTGCTTGCGCTCTCCGTTGTTATGTCGTTAAAAATGCGCTTGACGAGAATGCGCAGCTGAAAGCTGAATCTATTTTAGGACGCTGATTGGCTAAATTGTATGTCAGTCATTTATTTTTTAAATCAGTAATTGGCTAAACTGCTTCTTAGACCCGCTTCTTTTGGGCCAAATTGACTTAGCCCCAGCGCAGCTGAGACATGCAGACAGGTGGAGAGGATGTACAGGAAAAGCATCTATTTTGCTCAGATATCCTATTTTACAAATATTAGTGGATATATTCCATTTTCAAAAACACAAATATTGACAATTTGCCTAATTTATATTATTATAATATTTCCTTTATTATAATTGGCCAGCCGCCAAAGCCTTTATCTGATGCAATTATTAATTAATTTTTTTTGTGTTTTGCTTTCGAGCATGTTTCGAGGGATGTTTGCTTTAGTTTGTGAGTGAGGAGTATACCAGGGACCGAACTTCCTTTGTTTTATTATTACCTAGGGGCTATGGAGTCTAGTGTCATTCTCAGTGAGCCTGTAGCACTATCGACAAGATCAATCTGGGACGGATTTAAGGTAGCACAGGAGTTCTCTGTTTTATGAGATGTGGTATTGATTTAAATGCAGAAGGAATCGCTTCTTTAAATGTAGCTACAGCACTGTCAGTTAGACATCTGGCGTAGAAACCTTTGTCTAATGGCGTACACTCCGGTAGTATAAACTCAAAAGTTATGAGGTAATGGTCTGACTTGAGGGTTCTGTGGAAAGACGATTAAATGTTCTACGTTAATGCCAAATGCAAGAACAAGGTCGACGTTGTGTTTAAAAGCAGTGAGTCGGTTTCTGTACTCTCTGAGAGAAGCCAATCGTATCTAATAATGAGATACATGCAGCACTAAGGCTATCATTATCAACATCCACATGAATATTAAAATCTCCTACAATAATCCGGCCACAACCAGATGGCTGCGGCCGGAGAGCCCCGGGGGGCTGCCAGCCAGAACATCGGCGTGGGTCCGCTGCCACCACCCCACGTTGCTGGCGACCACTGTCACCCTAGCAGAGGACCACCTGTTCCCATGCACATTACATTACATTACATTACATGTCATTTAGCTGACGCTTTTATCGAAAGCGCCTTACAATCATGTTACATTCATACACTGTAGACACAGCTACAGGGAACAACTCAGGGTTAAGTGTCTTGCTCAAGGACACACCGACTAGGGTGGGGATTGAACCACCAACCCCCTGATTGAAAGACGGACCTGCTAACCACTGACCCACAGTCGCCCATGCAAGGTGTGTGCATGGGAACATTCACAAGTATCCTATGGTGTCAGTGGAAATTAGATACGGGGGGACTGTGCCTTACGCACCTCCTAATCTTGGGGACAGCTTGGCCAGGGTTTAATAAGTTAATGGGACAGGCTGCGGGGGTGCGTTCACTGCAGACAGGGTCATGCGATGTCTGTGCTGTGCGGTGACACAAGGTTGTCCGACACTGATCTGTAAATTTATTAATGACGATGTACATAATTGGGATAAATGGCTTGACTCTCTGTTGTTTGCAGTGCGGGAGGTTTCCCAGGCCTCCACGGGATTTTCCCCCTTTGAACTATTGTTCGGCAGGACTCCGAGGGGGGTGCTCGACCTGATTAAAGAAAACTGGGAGGAAGGTCTGAGCACCGGGAAAAACGAGATCCAGTACGTCCTGGACCTGCGAACAAAACTCCACACACTTAGTAGGATGTCACTGAGACAATTCACACCGGGAGAGAAGGTACTTGTATTGCTTCCTTCTTCTAGCTCTAAACTCCTCGCCAAGTGGCAAGGGCCCTTCGTGGTCACACGGCGAGTGGGGGATGTCGACTATGAGGTTGTGCGTTCTGACAGGGGCGGAGCTACACAGATTTACCACCTCAACCTCCTGAAAGCGTGGAGGGAGGCGGAGTCTGTTTCTCTGGTGTCCGTGGTATCTGAGAGAGAGGAGCTGGGGCCTGAGGCTCCAAAATCTACTAATCCGGCCTCACTCCTTTTTGAAGAACATCTCTCCCGGACCCAGAGAACAGACATTGCTCAGTTGCAAGAGCGGTTTGCTGACGTTTTCTCTCTCCTGCCAGGACGCACAAACCTCATGCCACTCCGAATGGGTTATACCAATTCACCACGTTTCCCTTTGGGTTGTTCGGGGCCCCGGCAACTATTCAACACCTCATAGACCGGGTGCTGCGTCCGCACGCTGCATATGCGGCTGCCTACTTGAATGATGTGATCATCCACAGCACCACCTGGGCGGAGCATGTGGGCGCGGTACTGGAGTCCCTGAGGCCAACCCGGAGAAGTGTGCAGTTGGACGGAGGGAGGTACGGTATCTGGGGTACCACTTGGGCAGTGGGCAGGTGCGCCCTCAGGTGGAGAAGACTGCCGCCATCGCCTCCTGCCCACAGCCCAAGACTAAAAAAGAGGTGAGGTGGTTTTTGGGGCTGGCGGGTTACTATAGGCGGTTCATCACAAATTTTGCAGATTTGACCAGCCCCTTGACCGACCTGACACGGACCAGTGGACTGAGCAGTGCCAGTTGGTGTTTGAGAAGGTAAAGCAAGCTCCCTGTGGGGAGCCACTCCTCCACACCACTAACTTTTCTCTTCCCTTTACCCTGCAGACTGATGCGTCGAACAGAGGGCTGGGGGCCATTTTGTCCCAGCAAGTAGAGGCAGTTGATCGCCCTGTGCTGTTCATCAGCCGCAAACTGTCGGAGAGGGAGGCCAGGTACAGCACAGTGGAGAAGGAGTGCCTGGCCATCCAGTGGGCGGTCGACTCCCTGCGCTACTACCTGGGACCATCATTCACCCTCTGTTCGGACCACGCTGCGCTCCAGTGGCTCCACCACATGAAGGATACTAAAGCCTGGATTACTCCGTGGTATCTGGCTTTACAGCCTTTTAATTTCAAAGTGATCCATAGGCCGGGGACGATGGTTGTGGCCAACTTCCTCTCCCGCTTTCACAGGAAGGCGGGGGAGTAGGTTAGGCTGGATGGCACCCTGGACTAAGTCGGGCTGTGGAGGTATGTGGTGGCGGGGTGTGGTTAGGCTCAGCTGCAGAGGGGAATGGGGGAGTGCGCTCAAGGAACGGTACCAGGTGGAGGCCTAATTGGCCTCACCTGGGGCTAATGATGATTGCTCCCCATTATAAGTGTGCAGGTGGACAAAGGAGAGGGGTTCTGGGATTCGGCAGAGCGCCAGACCTACGCTGCCGTCCGCAGGAGCAGATCAGCAGAAAGCACGATGGAGACCGCATCTGCCTCAAATTAATAAAAACACCTAACTAGTTCACGTCTCTAGTGTCTCTGTGCTAGGGGGATACCACCTACACACGCTTGTTACACTAAGGCTCTCAAATAAATTGTAGTTTAATTCAGGTTTAGGATTTATTAATAGGCTTGAGTCAAAGATGGCTGCTACTCCACCTCCTCGCCCGGTGCATCGAGGAATGTGAGTTCTTATATGACTTGGAGGAGTTGATTCATTTAGGCTTACTGTACAGAGAAGGATGTAAGACTATAACACTGCTTCTGCTTCCTGGTCTGAGCTCTGGGTTGTCTAGGATTAAAGTCCGTTAATCAACTTGGTAATATTTGCAGAATTGCGATCCGCTCCATCCAAAGTGAGATGAATGCCGTCTCTCCTCATCAGATCAGGTTTTCCATAGAAAGTCTGACCATTATCAAATTGTTTGCTGGACACCACCTCGACAACACGCGGCTATACGTCTCATCATTGACCAAATTGGGGAGAGGGCCAGAGAAAACTACGGAGTCCGACATTGTTTTGACGTATGTACACACCGATTCCACATAAACTTTAGTGACCTCCGAGTGGCGAATTTGGGAGTCATTACCGCCGACGTGTATTACAATGTTACTTTATTTGTATCCTTGTATCCTGTTTTAAATAGGATTCAACGTTGCCCGCTCTGGCCCCCAAGAGTCGTCACTCTTGTCACAACGTAGGAAAGCACATTGCTATCGCCAGATAATCAGTCATTAACACTGATTCACCAGATTTTTCAAGACCGGATTGTTTGACAAGCTAAATCATTGTCAGATAATAGTCAGCGGGTTCCGAAATTGCAGTTTGGTCAATGTATTCTGCCTCTTTTGCTCTGAAGGCAGACTTTTTACCTGCATTTCACCAAAGCGTGGTCAAACTTGATTGGTCAATACTACACAGACTACAAACTAAAACTAGAGCACTTGGATACCAAAATGTTGTCTTGTTGCCGACAGATTAATTTCTCAGTCTTGTGTTGTGGTTTTAATGCTGAACTGGTTAAAAAAAATGTCCAATGGAAGCGGCCGTGGTTTCATCCAAAGCCGGTTGGATAATTGATGGATGCTCCGAATACATTTCTTAGTCACAATTGTTAACAATGAATTCAAGGGAACCTTATCAAAAAGGTTATGTGTTGTGTAAAGAATATTCATATCTGCTGATATATTGGCATCTAATTACATTTAACCAAAATATAAATATCTGCCTAAAAAATCTTCAATAAGTCTGGTTATAGCCTTTATAGCTTTCATTGATTGTTGACTTCTTAAGATTAATCCTTCTTGTTAGACACCAGTTGAAGCATGTGGTTGTACTGGGCAGCTCCCAGCTGTCTCTACCGCATGGATGATGTTCATGTTTGTGCTGTTCTTGGCTTGAAGATGGATGCCAGTGGAACCAGCCTTCTATTCTCCACTCTTCCTCATCTCCCCTTCCTCTCCATCCCTCAATCCTGAAAGGGCCCTCGAGATGTGTGTACCCTCTCGGCGCTCGTATCCAAATAATTAATCCAAAGCAATTACTCTCCTCCTTCATGTGTCCGTCGGCCCGCTAACAAAACATTTCGACACGTGTCCTCATCACTCCCCTTTAATTAAGGCAGCACTATTTATCACTCCCCTTTAATTATCCTAGCCTGTTTATCAGTCTGCCTTTAATGGAATAGGCACCGGAGAGATACTCGTACAAAACACATCCCGCTACGCTTTCCTCGCTTCTGCCAGTTTTGAACTCAAGAAGAAAAAAACCCAACAAAAAACAATTAGTCAGTGCACGAAAGAAGGCAAAACAGAATTAAAAAGAGGGTGAGGAGAGAAACTCAGAGAGCTGAAGGAGATATAAGTTGTTGTTTTGCTTGCTTCTCTGCAATCAGGGTGATGGCCACACTCACACACTCCGCTGTGCTTTTGTTCCCCTCGCAGAAGGCTTCCGCAGACTCCATGCAGTTCACACTGAGTTCAAACACACACACACAAACTGAGATCAAACACATCTCCACAATAGTTCTTTTGTGTTCAGTAACCATGGTTTCTGTCAGGTTTAATGCCTAGCAACATGTGTCACGGGGCAACACTCACTGAGAAAGGGAGGGCCTCTGGTACACTTCATAACAGCACAAGTGTTTGACCATGAAACTAATTTTACTTGCTCAGAGGAGCCGAGTTTGAACATGGCAGTGGGATTTTTTTTTTCTTCAGTCTCTAACTACGCTCAGCGGATGACTGTTGGTACGGTATACTTGTGTGTGTGCAGCTGATGTGTATCATGGACCGCAGGAAGACCATGTTTGCCTCTCCTCACAAGCTGCATGTTAACAGAGTTGTGTATCAGCCTTTAACCAGCCCAGACAGAAGAGAAACCCACAGGAGAAGGAAGGCAGCTCCAGAATCACTTCAGAGTGCTCTTCCCCTGGATCCAGAACTCACTGCCTGGGAGCAATTTGGTTGAATGTAAAATGTATCCACACATGGGTTGGACAACTAGTACGTTCTTGCACAGACGAACACACACACACACACACACACACACACACACATGCTGCTAGGGTCAGAAGTCTGGGTGTCACAGCCTGTCATTGCAGATTAAGTTATGCAAAGTGAGGTTGTCGGGCAGCCAACCCCTAGGGCTTAACAAGCAGGAAACACTAATTGGGTCGGCTTGCTGATTGCCATAATTGCTACTGTGTGTGCATGTGTGTGTGCGTGTGCGTGTGTGTGTGTGTGCACAAGCCTGACTAAGAGAGGAAGGCTAAACAACCTGCAAGTAAAATAGCAGCTTTCAGCATGGACCACTACCCTCTGAGGAGAAGAAGAAGAAGAAGAAGAAGAAGAAGAAGAAGAAGAAGAAGAAGAAGAAGAAGAAGAAGAAGAAGAAGAAGAAGAAGAAGAGAGATAAAGGAGGGGATTACAAAAATCACACTGAAATTGATGAAAACTCAATTTACAATTTATTTTCCATGTGATGAAGTTATGAATGCAGATAGTCTTAGAGACAGTCATACAAATGGGTTATGATGTTTTAACAAGACAAAATAATTGATCAAAGCATATATCAGTCATATTGCTCATTTATGTCACGTAGATTTTTTTAGTCCAGAATTCATACATAACAATACAATATGTTACAATACAACAATTATATTTAAACTTCTCCTCCTAGTATCAGCCTGAAAATTGTCCAAATATGTTTTTTAACTAGCTTAGCTTTTCTAATGCAAGGCAAGAGCTAATCCTGTTCAGCCACATTGACATTCTACAGCTCTCCTCTTATATCAATGAAGCAGAAAATAAGAAAATATCTTTCATAAAGGCTTCAGGATCATTGCATTGGACATTGTATCACCATAATTGCTTAATAAATCCTTCTTGGTTGTATTACTTAACACTAAAGAATAAGCTCTCACATGTTGATGTTGAATAGTGCAGCTTAATTTGAAATTGAAACACATTGAACAATTTTATTCAGTAATGTTTATAGCTCGAATACAGCAACCGCTTCAACATTAATTAATTTTCCTTTGAACTGTTGTTACACACTGAAGTAACAAAATATGAGAAACATCTGAAATTTGTCAGATTCCTCTAATAACAAGAGAAAATGGCATAGAGTACTTTGATTAAAAAAATTTAAAAAATCATCAATTAACAGAATTATGGTTAATATGTCTGGAAGGTGTACAACTATGGCATCACAAATGTCTCTTCAAATTCCGCAAATAGATCAGGTGCTTTGCTGAAGGAGATCATTCAGAGCAATGCCGCTGTACAATCAAACCACACATTGCTAATTAAGTGCATCCCATTCTACTGCTTTATTCTAAAAAAGAGCACCATGCTTCACTTGGAGATGAAAATATTGTCAGTCACACATTAATGCTAAAAAACCCTGAGGCTAGCGTGCTTATTAAATTGAAATAGACTGCATCAAGTTGTGCACCACAGAAAAAAATATTTCTAAACTGATGAATTAGAGTATTGATGGAAGCAGCTGTCGTATATATTCATATATTCTCGTCCAGCCAGCTAAGCACTTTCTGTTGCACATCGTTGTAGTAGAGCTTCAAGGAGTTACGCAATACTTTCGGTAACCACAATGTAATATAGTTTGTATAGTTTGTCTCATGCCTCATCAGTATCTTGAATGATGTAACACAAACCTTTGCATTAAGATATTGCATTCTCTTAAATGTTAATAATCAAGATTTTGTATGCTCTGACGAAGGTCCTTTAGACTAAAATCTAAAATAAAGTATTCTCTGCATAGAATTCAGTATGTGGATATCTATTCTACCAGCGTGAGTTTTTGTTATGCTTGCAATGGGTGTCCTGCATTTTCCAATAATCAAGAATTTTAACGTTTGTGCCCATGCATTATTCATCTCAAAATGTATATTCCTTTTGCTCTCTGCATCTTCTTTGCTCAATCTACATCGACAAGCCATTTACCCACACACCCACACAAGCACACATATGCACTCACATGCATGCATGCACGCACGCACACACACACACACACACACAAACCTAACCTACACTTTAATGTGCTTTGGATGGTTCCACTTGTGGAGCTGATTGAACCAGCACACTTCTCTAGTCCTAATTGCCTGCTTTTGTCCGACCTTCCCTGACACGCACACACGCACACATCTACACAACCTCCTGTGCACTTGTACACCCTCTGTGAGGTGCTGGTGCCCAACAATGCACCGCTACAAAGGCAGTGTTGGGCCCCGTTAGGCTACTCCGTTAGCCAGTCTCCATGCAAGTGTTCCCAGCAAGCATGCTAGATTTTAGGGTTTAGTGTCCCACTGAGACAGAATAATGAGTGTATGTTTCTAATCTGTGTGCATGTCTGTGGGTGTGCATGTCTGTTTGTGTGCAACATCAATGCTGGAGAATAATGAGTGTGTGTTGCTAATCTGGGCCCTGGGAGACTACCTCTTCCTGCTCCTCTCACACTGTCTCAAATCAGCGGCCTCTCTCTGCTTCCTTCTCTTCTCTTCTCCTCTCACTCTCTGTATGTAGGCTAATTTAGCGCTGGCTTTGATGCGTTCTCCTGCGGGCCTGCGTTTCTCATATCCAAATGCAGGGATTAGCCGTCTTTTATTCTCCAAAGCCCATCTCATCCTGTCTCCCTCTTTCTGTCTGCTTGCCGTCTCCACGACCCTTGGAAACAGTGGCAGGGACTTAACAACCTGACAACAACTGCTTTGTTGTTGTGTTTTTGTGTATCGGTTGTTAGCTTAAGCGCTTAGGCCTTTGTGGGCCTGGTCTTTGCATGTGCGTTCTGGGGATACGGAGTGGGATGCAGGGGAGATTTGCCAGGGATGACAGCAAATAAAGATGAGGAGAGGTGAGGAGAGGGGAGAAGAATGAAGAGGAGAGTAATTTAACAGCCACTATCTTGTTTTAAGATTCATTGGGAGGAATAATGGGAAATTATGTGAAACTAAGTTACGTCTCTGGGTGACATCATGAAGCTTTGTGCTGGTATTTCTACATGTTTGTGTGTGTGAGAGAGAAAAAGAGATGGCAGGTCTCTTGGTGATATTCTAAATCCCTTTGTAGAGACAGGGACTGTCACTTCTGAGCGTGTGCGTGATGAAAGTGAGTGTTAAGCAGCAGACACAGCCAGCATGCTCCCACAGAGACAACACACACGTACACACACACGCACACCCTCACACCCATAGATTCAGAAAAAGTCTCTTGATGATCTTTCAACAGATCTGCAGAAGTGGCTTAGGCAGCTAGGGCACCTCTGGGACCCTTCACAGACTTAGACACACATGTATACACCACACACACAGACCACTCACATACCTTTCAAACTCATGCAGCACTCTGACAGACACATAGTGCTCAATTTGTATATGAGGCTCACAGAGGGGCTACTGACCTGATGGGTCAGTGGTGAGCGCAAACTAATTTGACCCATCAAACACACAGCCAAACCTCTACTGTAGCCCCTAATACAATAAATACACCTGTTAATGGGACTAAATGCCGTGACACGGCAGGTCAACGTTCCGCCATTGTCGGCCCTCTGTAAGGTTCTCTGGCCCTGGTTTTTGTAATGTGAGAGACAGAAGTGAGGAAAGCAAGCAAACAACTGAAGTCAATATGGAACACACAAAAGGCTCTTCTCATTTCTTCTCAGTCTCAACTTTTTGGCCAAGACACATGCGAGGCAACAGTCGTCCTTTGTCACTGCTAGTTCTTTCAAGTGTCTGGGCATTAAGATTTCATTAACTGTTGTTATTTCAATGTGGAGCACAAACACTTACTTGCTGAGCTGCAGGTCTGGTGGCAATAAAGAAGAATACTTGGAAGCACAATCCTTTAGTAATAATATGCTAAGTATGTTGGGGACACTTTATAACTATCCTGCATTTATATGCAATATATACACACATAATAAATGATGTGTACTGAAGGTAGTGGTACCAAAATATATTACATTCAAAACATTTAGCATTTATTATTTTATTATATTTTGCACCTACTTAGGCATGTAATATGCAATGCACTGATACTACACTCATTATCATTGTAACCATGATAACATTTAGACACCTAAAATAATAATAATAATAATTAATACTAAACAATTTTAATAAGAAAAGTGCACTTATCCTGTTTTGTCCACAACAAATAGCTTTCTTTGAATTCATCTGCCTTGTCCATTCAACCCTCAACATGTTCTCCTCCTTCTGTTAAAATTGAGCTTGCATCACTGCAAATGTTAAAAGATTGTCTGGCAAACTCTGCACACTTGTTTTCTCCAAGGATGGTAATGGAAGCTGTACATTGAGATATGCACTCTTTACAAAGATGAGCTTGTGTTCTACACTTGTGTGCAAACAGCTTCCTGGGTTGAACCAATGTTCCTGCTGAGAGCAATTTCTCAAAAACATTAACTGATTTCTTGACCTTTATGTTCATGGGAATCAGGGCCACAATCTGAGAAAGAAGTAGTTCTCTTCCACCATCCTCAGAGCAAGAACGTGTCACCTGTTCAGTCTGCTTATGGTCTAACTGACTGACTGTCTTGTGTGGTGGCTGAGCCTCCTGATTCTTTGCTCTGTGTTGACTGTGATTGAGCATGAGCTCTGACCTCTCTGGCTCTATGGAATTCCATACATGGTGCATCTGTGACCCTCCGACCTCCAGCTGTGCTCTGATTCTATTGGCTGAAAGGCTCCCTGTGACTTACAGGAAAGTGCCGCCAGTCAGAATCAACGGGTTAAAGGTCAAGACTCGTGGAAATGAGGCAATGGAGTATGGTCTGTCTTTTTCAGCATAGCCACAATACCATCATTCACACTGTGGTGCACTTGAGAGGGAGAATGAGGGAGAATAAGAGGGATAGATGTGAGGATTTAGGAGAAACAGAAGACATCAGTCTATTTTTTCAGGATGTAGTTTTTTGCAGAATGAGACTACATTGATATTACTGTGAGAAGGGAAAATGTCTGCTGTCTGACAGCTGACCGTTTAGGTTATATAATATAGATTCAAGCAGAACATTTCATTAAATATGACACCTTTTTAAAAATGATAACTTCTGTATTCTTTCAAGGCATGTTGACTTTTGGACTTCTCCATGATAAACCTCTAGGAAAAGATATTTCCTTCTATAAATAAATGGGGGCATGGCAGTATGCTGATTTGCGCACCTGTCAATTTAGAATGAATCTGATTGACTAACATACGCACAGTGGTGAGAACAAAATTGGCCAGTTCACACGTCATGAATCCAACCGTAGTTTTGCGTATGCTCTTATTTTGTGCACAAACTAAGAACATTTTTACCCATATTTCGGTGAATGGGGTAAATCTGTTTACACTTTTCAACCTCAATTAATTAAAACAATGTTTTTAAACAATCGCTGAAGATGTTAAAATCTTTTTAAACCCATCACAACAAGATTTCAACAACCCAAGCTATGTCTTAACCAATTTTCTACATAAATACACTTTTGTGTACTTCAAACTTGACTCGTGATCCCACACTTCTGAACTTTGAAAACTGTTACCCCAAAGCACTGCCTTTCAGGTTTGGGGAAATTCAAAGATCTGATAACTTAGCACACACTCAACAACGTCAATGTCCAGGTTGTCCGAAACTTTCTGTGATTCCTCTGTAGTGAAACTGCACTATCCCCCACCAGCCTTACCCCCAAACCTCTGTCTTAGTCAAAATGAAATGTCCTCCACCCTCAGACAGAGGGGGTGGGGGTGGAGGTGAGGCTGTCAGCAGTGGCAGCACCTGGTTGTGGAGCAGCCTTGATCAAGGCACTGGATTGGACATGAACATCGAACGCTCATCTCCCCATTCCACTCAGCCCGTGACACCATTACAGGACAGGCTGACAGACAACGCCTTCACTGCCTCTCTGCCTGACTTTGAATGTCCTTTAGAAACAGGCAGGTACAGGAGAGTGGAGAAGGAGAGCTGGTCCTCCTTCTTTTTGTCTTCATGCTGATAGGTCAAAGACAAGTTCCTCTCAGTTTGGTCTTTGCACTTGTCTTTACTCTCTTTTCCCTTTTTGTGCCAACCCCCCTCTGATTTCACCTGTCTCTGTTCTTCTTTTACCCACCTCATGCAGAAAAAATGAACTATAGTCACCCAACACATTATAAACGCCACTTATATACCCTCATTAGACATGAAGCTTCCTCCAACCCCCTCTGTTCAGCGATCCCTCCATCCCTAAACCCGTCCACAGCATGCTATTTTTCTAATGCTTCTGTTATAGGATTACTTTTCATTCGAGAGAGGGAGGTGGAGAGGTGGAAAGAGAGAAGACAAGGTCCAGAAAAGAGCCCTAAAATAACTGTCATGCAAGTGGACAGGCAGTGATTAAGGATTTAACTGATCATCCTGGGGCTGACAGTGAACCAGCTATTATCTAGCAGGAATCAAACGCTGCTCAAAGCCCTGGGAGGCTCTCTGCGCCTCTCAGCTCCTCTCAGAGGCCTGGCCAACATGAAAGGAGACGTCAGGGTCTGGCAGCTGACAAGCCACGGTGAGAGAGAGAGAGAGAGAGAGAGAGAGAGAGAGAGAGAGAGAGAGAGAGAGAGAGAGAGAGAGAGAGAGAGAGAGAAAAAAGTAATGAGATCTTTATTTTGGCCGTTACCTCAGGGAATGTTGATCTGTGTTGTGGTGATGTGCAGCGGAATACAAAGAACCACTCTGTTTGTTTATGTGGGAACTCTGTCTATGTGTGTGTGTGTGTATATGTGTGTGTGTGTGCATGTGTGTTGGCTGTCACTCAAAATTAGTGGAGTAAAAATAATTCATTCATCTTGCAACGGCTAACAAATGACAGGAAAATAGATACTAGATGAATAAATGAATAACCTGGTGAATAAAAGTAAATCTTATTGAGACTGTGGTGAGAACATAATTACATTAGGAGGACATTAGTGTATTGGTGCGTGTTTTTGTGTGTGTGAACCTGTGTGGGTTTTACATTTGTGTGGTTTCTCTGTTTGTGTTCTTCTTCATCAAAGGCCTTTCCATGACACAGGAGACTTTACACTTGATCCTCCTGCTGATCTCCCAGCTGAAGTATGTGCTTTGTGTGTATTGTGCACCGTGCTGCACCATGTTGTGGTACACTGTAGTAGTTAAGCTTTACTTCTTGGATGTAAACATTGATACATAGCACACTACTAGCACTGGTGTCCACTGCTTTTGAGACAATGCACTAGCAATAAGGTAGTAACAGTAGTGGTTGTGAACAACCAATAGGTGGCGCTTAAATCTGAATTAATGTTTCCCAATACATTTCTTAATTTTAAAGCTGTCGTCCCAAATGTTCTGACATAAAAAGTAAAAATGTTTCTTAAAAAATGTTGTTCAAGATATCACTTTGCCAAAGTAGCATACATTCAAGAGGACAGCTGACTGAAACAAGTGTTTGTTTTTCAGGTAAGACGGGTACATTCACATTGTTACATAACTGTGATTTATCTCTTTACTCTTCTTTATGGCAGTATGTGTTGGGTTGTAAGTTTTTTTTTTTTTGTACGAATTTCTTCAAATTTGACACAAACATCCACCTGGATTCAAGGATGAACTGATTAATATTCAAGGAAATTGCATAAAGTAGTTATTGACAGAAATGTTTAAGTACGCTAGGACATATATTTGAAGTGTTTCAGCTTCAGTGCTGTGGCCTGAATGACAGCCCCATAATGGGCTTTTCTGTACCACATTTTCTCAACATGCCTGACCCCAAGGTGTCCAAGGTGTAAGAATCCTTCTCATAAAATGCCACTTTTCTTCTGTATCAGTTTCTCCTGTGTCGTTCACACTATGGCAGCACTATGTTCCTGTGTAGCAGCCTTGAACTTGGTACTTCTAGTTTCCCAGTGTCTTCAAGGACCACAGCATTTTCTGTGCTTTTGTCGCAAGAACACATGCATGCATGCACACACATAACCATACACACCAGCTCACTCGCTCATGCAGAGATGAGTGCTGTGTTCCTTCCTGAGGTCCCTTCACACATTAGACCAGCTCTAATAATAAAAGGGAGAGGAGTCAGAGTGGATCCTTTGAGTGTTCAGTTGAGGGCGGGTGACCCACTTATCCATTCCTCAGGCTTTGTCTGGGCCTCTGGGTTAACCCACTTACCCACTCCCCAGGCTTCTGCCGGGCCCTGGAGTGAAGGCCGGCTCCTTTTCTCATCAAACAACTGCTCTTAATAAAGGCCTGGGGCTGGGGAGCCTGGAGCCCACGGAGCCCTGTGTGTGTGTGTATATACGTTTATACACATACAGAAATGCACAACAGTTCAGAGGATCATCAACAAAAAAAAAACACATGGTCCTCAATAGTTTTGTGCTCTAACAGGGAATTTGTTCTAAACCTTTATCAACGTTTGCTATATTGACACGCACAGTTTCTGCTTGTGTGTGTGGTCTGTAAAGGTTTCTGAGTCTTTGCGCCTGTGTTTCTTCTTCTGGGCTTCTGTATCTGTGTGCATATATCAGCTTAGAGATCTCTCTCTGTCTCCTCCACCACCAAACTGCATTTGCATTTTAATTATGTCAATGTTTGTTCAAAAGCATGACAAGCGCTCAGACATGACAAAATGGAAATAAGGGACTTAAACTAGGGAATTACAGCCCATTCGCACATGTTTTGTGCGACACTAACATGATGTACATCTCTGTGTCCCGCATGTGAAACCCTTCTTTTTCACGCCTCTTAATCCTGCTTCGAGGGTGACAGAGGAGACTCACTCAGGGGAACCTAAGACTGGTATCAGGAGCACATAGGAAGGAATGTATTATCTCTCATCAAATTAGCTATGTTCTATTAACTCAACTTGTTTTGTTTAGTGCTCTTTTCCTTTTGTGTGACTGTTCATCTTCAGTGTTCCCCCTCGTTTCCCTTGCTAAACAATTCAACTAGTCTGTACTGTGGCCAACGTATCAGCTGCAGCACAATGGCATTTCTAATTTTTATTGAATGTGCTTATTTTATATGTTTTGAAAGTATGTTGAGAAGATCAGTATCATCTAGCATGAAGGGCAAACAGCTTGGCTGGTTAAAAAAATACGCTTACCAATAGCTGACTAAATAATATGTTTAGAAAAGTTGACATGATACCAGAACACACTATGTAAACGGAATAGCTTTATGAGAATTGTTAGGTATATTTTTGAAGTTTGAACAGAGTCAGGCCGCTGTTTCATATGCTTCCAATCGCTAGGCTACGCTAGGCCATGTCCTGACTCCGATCTCTACCTACCACACAGACAATATCAATGACATGCTCTCACTCTCTGAAAGAAAGCAATTAAGAATATTTCCCAAAATGTTGAAGTATTTCTTTAAAAACATTAAGCGACCTGACTGAACACTAGTGGAGAAAGACGACATGAAGGAAACAACAGACATCTCTCTGTGTGAGATATACATTTGTGTTTACTTCTAGTTCTAATTTTTCCATACAATGCACTAAAATGTTTATCTGTGGCATGTTAAATCATGCAAGAGGAGCGCACAGGAAGAGTTAACAAGTAAATGAATGTGCACAGTTAAGCCAATTACACAGAAATATTTTATTCTTACCTATTTTAAGTTTGCAAATATACACTAACATTAGCAACTCCCCTGAATGTATTTGAATAGGCCTTTATTGGACATATGTCATAATAGGAAAAGGACAATGTATGTGTAAATAATAAAATTAACGATGGCTGAATGCCATTTCCATTTTGGAGCTTCGGTCAAGGTCCTATTGTGCACTGTCATGGCTTACTGGGATACTCGAATAGGACAGCGCCAGCGTTAATTTTATTAGTAACACGGTGCTTTTACTAGTGACAAATAGAAAGCCTGCTGTGAAAAAAGAATATTGAGCAAGGGTATGTTTTATTGCTATTGTTTAATTTCTTCTGTTAAAGGTTACACAGTCTCTCTTCAACCATATAGGCATCCAGACGTAAATAAACACCTAAACAAGAGAGTACACAAAGTTTCCCTGAACTCCTGACACGCTGCCTATTCCCGACACCCTCTCCTCTTTATCTCGGCCAGTTATTTTTTTCTCTCTCCCTCCCTCCTCCTCTGTCTCTCCAGTGAGTGGCAGGGCCAGGATGGTGCTTCTGTTGTGTGTAATAAATGCTGTTGTATTGAGCCCACAGGGAAACCCTACTCTCCTCTCCCGGCCATTACTGTCTAATGGCCAGATGATGGGAGAGACACACACAGAGCCTGTCACAGACAAGCTGACATACTGCCCTGCTATGTGTGTGCTCATGCACATGCATGTGTGTGTGTGTGTGTGTGTGTGTGTGTGTGTGTGTGTGTGTGTGTCATATAGAGGCTGATATACCACCCTGGCCCCTGGGCAATGGAGGTGGTGGGGGGGTAACAGCAGTAAGTCACTCGCAACCTGATCAAGCAGTGATAAATCTTCTGAAGCCATCCTGTTTCCTGAGACACACACACACACACAAAAAACACACCGCTCCACCCTCTCACTCCCTCTCACCCACTGAACCCTTAGGGCAAAATTGAAAAGGATACGTGCATCACTTAAACTGTCCCCTATGTGCATTGCATTACAGGAGAGATGTTATTGTTCTGACTCACTGGAGGTATATTAATAATATATATGTTTTACCAGTTGTATAAAACTCACTCTCTCCATTATCTTTCCCTCTTAATCAATATGTTTTAATTGGCTAATGGATGCTCCTCGTATAGTAAAACATGTCATTTTAACAGTAGCCTTGCTCCTCCTTCCGAGCACCAGACACACATTGTAACATTGTCAACATTGCAGTCATTGAATAGAGGTTGGGATGTATTTTCAGTGACTAAAGGCTAGTGAAATTCTGTCTTGTGCTCAGGTGGTTTAAAGATCTCAATCTTTCCTCATGGCTATATTTTGGAGGGAATGTATCAATGTTATTCTGTACTCAAATAATGCTCAAGGACAAACAATTTTAACAAGTTCAATGTCTTTGTCAACAGTTATCTTTAACATTTGTGAAAACTGGTTTTGAATTATGTTGTGTAAATGTTCTCGGTAGTGATTATTCATGCCTGTGTCAAGATAATGTCAGCCTCTTTTAATTAGGAGTTAACTTGAATATTGTATTATGTGTTGAACTAAGTTTGAGTAAAACAGTTTAAACTTTTCAAGCATTCAACCTGTATTCAGTATTTGATCTTGTTGTCTTGCTGTATTGTAAAGTGTCTTTAAGAATTCCAGACTTGGAATTCAGACTTCTTTTGTATTTGGAGCACAGTGTCTGTCAATAAAAGTGTTTTTATTAATATGTACATGCATGCAAGCACACACAATCCATCACACACCTTCACACAAATACAGCTTCACAAACACTACAGAATACAAGGACTGGACAGTGCAAGGACACCAATCCACTTCAACTACAATCAGACCAACCTTGAGAGGCACTGGTCCTTTCTCCTCCACCAAGCTTAAAAAATAATTTGAATACCTATATAACTCCAAAATCTGCTTGCTCTGAATGGCACAACTCATAAATACCCAAACATTTTTGATTGCACTCCTTTAAAACCTTGTCTCTAAAGATAAACATTGAAAAGGTTTTTTTTTTTATTCAGCTTTGACTTATTTTATAGCACAAATTGAAGCTGTTTAGACCAGGCCTTCAAAGGAACCAATTGTGCAACCTGACAAAGGGCCCGCTGCTTTTTGTTACTCAAATTGGGTGTGTATGCATACAGGCACACACTAATACACTAACAATATCCTAGCATCTGCTTTTTTGAAGATTCAAAATACACAAAAAGTATAATTCACTTACGTTGGTTATTGCAGTTGGGCATATTACATTTATTTTGCCTGCTACAGACATCAGATTTGATTTCTGATAAGTCCTTGAATAGGTCCAAACAATGGACAACCTATACTGTCTTCGCCAGTCACACGTGAAATTAATTCAGATCGTAAAGAAGATGTGAGTCGCTGTCTAGGGTCAGATGTGAGTGTGTGTGTGAGATTTTTCTGTCTGGCCTGCGACAGTCTTCCGTCGTAAAGCTCCCGTCTTACCTGAGGATTAGGTGGATCAGACATTGATTGACAGATCCTCCTTTTCCCGCCTCCCCCTCCAACCTCCACCTCGAGCATTGACGTGTTTGGGGTTACAGAAGAACACAGGCGGGAAACCATGGCTACAACACACACGAGAGGGGCTGCCAAAACACGAGGTCTCCTTGAATTTGTGTGCTGTGTATGTGTGTGCGCGCACGCATTTGCGCAAATTAGTGTACAGCGTATATAAGCATGTGTGTTTGTTATATGTGTATGTATATGTGAGAGCCTGTGTGCCGGTAAAGGAAGATGAAAGGTGCGTGTGTTGAGCCCTGCTGTCAGTCCCTGCCATGTTTTACAGCCCGTCCGCTCTACACAGTGATTAGAGCTGTCGACTCTGATGTGATGACATGGGCTGAAACCACAGCAGGGGAATAAGAGAGAGAGAGAGGCATTTTGAGGGTCAGTTGGAGATCAGAGAGAAAGTTTGAGAAAGAGAGGGTTTAAGAGAGAGTGTTGACCTTGACAACATCTGCAGCAGCAGCTCTTAAAAGTGCCGGCCGGCGTTGGACCGCGTCTCCAGCCTTGATGGTTCAACATACAAGTCACTACCTGCCACCATAAAGCTCTTAGCCCACCCATTGCTTAATGAAAGTCAGCATACAGGAACACCTTGTATGGCAGGGTTGTAGACAAAACTGATGATGTACAGGTGTACTGTGTTACTGCATTAGTCTTTTTGTGAATACATTCCATGACAGCTATAAGAGAGAAGAAACAGATTTTCTTTTTAGATTTACAAAGCTCTACTTTAGAGCATCAAGGAAGGCATATACATAGTTGCTGACACTTCTTCACATATCTCTGCTTCACAAGCATTCCCCTCCCCTCTCTTTCACCTTTTGTGTGCCCCATTTCCATATGTTCTTAATCGGGCCAGAGGGAGGGAAGACAGAATTGACTGGGGGGAGCACCACTCAGGGCCTGTTTGGGTTTAATGTCTGTTCCTGCTCTAATAGAGGATAAATAAACACTGCTCTGTTGTGGGTGCACAGCTCTCATAGACACACGCACACACCCCACCTTCTGGTTGCGTGGTCAGGCAAGCTAATACAGCAGAAAATGGCTTGCTCCCCTGTCCTCCCTGTGTGCTGGTGCTGTTATTACTGGAGCCTAATAAGGCCCAGATGCCTAATATTAGACGTATCTGTCAGAATAGTTTTGTTTATGTAATTTAATTTTTCCAGCCAGTTGTTTCCAATTAGGTTGTTTAAAAGTTTTAATTGAATTAAATGGGAGATATCTCCATGAAGAGAAATGGCAAAAAAGCAGGGCCAGGGTAGACATGTTGGAACAATGCTGTTTGTGTTTGTGTGTGTGTGTGTGAGTGTCTGTGTGTGTCTGTGTGTGCGTGTGCATGTGTACGCGCTCTCATGATACACACCTATCATTACAGCTTTCCCATTATTGTCAAGCCCCTCAGTAGTGAGTGCTGTAGCGTCTATGGTAATTATGACGTTATGAGGTGGCAATTACATTGAAATGTGTTTGACTGTCAAACGCCCACTACAATGACATGTCATCCTGCTGAGATGAGCATAAAATGGTTGAAATAGAGAGAATGAATAATAATAATGTTGAGTGACTGCTTTGCTGAGAAACTGACTCAAAGGAAATTATATGCAAGAAATAAAAGGCACTGTATTGTGCAGGTTTATCTGACCATTTAATAACCTTTGGTTGTGACAGCCTAAAATAAGGCGCTCTTGTAACTTGTAACTTGTGTTTAAAGTGAAGAAGTTGAAGTTTGGGGTTGCATTACTATCTTTGTATAAAAAACGTCCCATTATTTTGAGTGAGACCTTGGAGAATATGTTAACTCAAATCTAATCCCATTTCGACTGACTACACAGTATTTATAGCCGTTCACCTTTGTAACCACAAGGGGCACAAATGAGCAGATATGAATGAGTCCTCCCTGCCTGCAGCTTATGCCTCGGGCCTGACTGCAGAGCCTAGCCAGTGTAGCGCAAGCATTATGCTGGAGGACGTGTCGGTGAATGTGCTCACCTCTGTTTATGTGGCACCTACCACTGAAAGTATGACAGAGTTGCCAGGTTACAGCTGAAGGGTTTGCGAGTGGGGTGGGTGGGTAGAGGGCTGCTGGTGGTACGTCGTGGAGTGGGGTTTGGGGAGCAACCTGTCATATTTCGTAAAAAGAAAGAAAAGGCGAGTGTGAGTTGGAGAGCATTCTAAAGAAAAAAAGAGAGAAGGGAAAAAGAAGACAAGGATCACTTCAGCAGGCAGGGCAGTGTTGCGTGACGGGCGTTTTTATAAACACACACACACACACACACACACACACACACACACACACACACACACACATGCAGCAAACACAGACATCGCCCAGTTATGAATTGTGTTCTGCTGTGTTTTCTCTCACTGGTAACTTTAGTATGGATGATTTAACGCTTAACTGCAATCAGTGTTAAAGCGTTCCACAAGGCTCACTCAGACATAGCTGCTGTGTGTATGTGTGTGTGTGTGTGTGTGTACGTGTGTGTGTGTGTGTGTGTGAGAGTGGCTCCCTCAGCCATAACAGACTCCTGGGCTGTTTAGAGAGGCTGGCTACAATGCGGAGGACAGATGTGGAAAACCCCTGGCTCTCCAGACAAGGGCCTCCTTCATCCCTCCTTCTCCTGTCCTTCAATAAGACGGAGGGATGGAGGGATGGAGTTACTGAACTAACTTCCTGGATTACATCAAACACCCCCGTGCATGCAGGGCTGTTGACCCCCCCTCCCCCCCCTCTCTCTCTAACACTCTCTGACTCTCTTTCTCTCTATCTCTTCCTTTGCAGGGAGTCTATCATTCCATCCAGACTGGCTGTGCACAAACACAGCAATGCCTGGCTCTGCTAAAATGCACGCATGTATGGCCTTTTTCTGCCCCCTTTGTGCTCATGAGTGTGTCAGTGTGATTGTTTAAGAGTTCAAATATACTGTTGATACATTCATGTACTTATCAGCCAGAATGTGAATCGGGTTATGCTGTTAGCAAGAAGTACAAGTTACTAACTATTATGACCGTATTCAAAACTGGATGAATGACAATAAACTCATTAAATTGCTGTACATAAATTAGAAACCGCAATAACAATCATGGGAAAGCTACAAATTGGAGATAAGTTTTACACAACCAGGAAGAGAGAAACTTTGCTGGGATTGAGTGAGTTGAAGCATTAAGCAGCAGGTGTTTGTGCTGTGTAGAAGGCATGGCCAAGGCAGCGAGCTCCAGAGGGCAGTCAGTAGCCACTGAGCCACGGAACAAGTTGGGATAGGGATTGGCTGTTATCTGCCCAGCCGTCTGCAGCTGTATTTACCGCCTTTGTTTGTTGTTCCCTAAGCAGTCGGCGATATGAGTGTGTGTGTGTATAAGTGTGTGTTTGCTGTTCCCTGTGCGGCCTGGGGAGGACTGGGAATTTTCTGTGTCAGTGCGTCGGAGGATTTTGGCTGGAGCTTTGTTGATCCTGTCTTTGTTGATCCTGTGTTGTTGTAGCAAGAAGATTGAGGCATTAGCCATGGCAGCCAGGTCTTAACCCTCTCCCTGCCCCCTCTTTGCCTTCCCCAACCCTGAGCTTGGCCACTGGTCAAGGCCAGACACCCCCTCTGACCTATCCCAAGTACCTACTAAACCCCGCATAAAAACGCTGCGAAAATGCTCTTGGTTCCCCTCTTGGTTTTGTGTCATGCTCTTTGAAGCGAGCCAACTTTCAATTATTGCCCCTCTGGTTCACCCAGGCACCAGTGGCCAGAGGTGTGTGATGTTGATTGTGTGTGTTAACGCTCACTTTGTTTGTGGCTGTGAGCCAATTGATCCAGACACTTTTTTGCTAGTCTGACCAGTTAAGAGATTGTGTGGGTGTATGTTTGTATGATGTGAGATAAAGCCTCTGTTTTACACTTCTCCACAACTGATGGGCCCTGCAGTCTTGGCACTGTGTTTTTGGCATCATAAATACATACACACATTGACTAGTTCCCAGCCCTCTGTGAGCTGTGACCTATCCCTCTGTGAGCACCCTGAAGGTCAGGATAAAAAGTGGCCCATCTAAAGAGTAAAGTGAAGTGAAGTGGAGGCAGGCTGGAGGCTTTAGCTTTCCAGTGTGAGCCTGCAGTTCCAACCCAGCAGGGGAAGACACACTGCTCTGCTCTGCAGGACATCCTAATACCACGAGAGAAAGAGGAGAGAACGAGGAGAAACTTCTGCACCTTGGGTTGCATGATTTAGCACATTAGTACTGTGTGTGTGTGTGTGTGTGTGCATGTGTGTGTGTGTGCCTGTGTGTGTGTGTGTGTGTGTGTGTGTGTGTGTGTGTGTGTGTGTGTGTGTGTGAATAAGCGAGAGAGAGAGAGAGAAGCTAACATGGAAAAACAGGAACTGAGCTACTTAAAGACAGAAACAGGAAACAGTGGAGAAAATGATAAAGGCTTCATTTTACAGAGTGGAGAGACGGCAAATAACTAGAGAGAAACACAATTTGTCTTTGCCGTATTTCACTATGTGTGCAACATAGTGATGTGAAGTTTAATTAAACTGTGACCAGAGGCCAAGGCACATCAACCCTGTAGCTTTGTCTAGACAGGTGCAAGCTTATGTGCATATTTGTGTCTTTCCTCTCCGTCTTTTAGTGTTTGCAACATTGCCCAGGCTTGCCAAGAGTTTAACACTCGGTCTTTGCCTATCACCTATAAACATGTGTGTTGACGACACATTCAGGCCAACCAACCAACACCTTTAAAAAAAACTCCTTTAACTTCTCAGCATTTCAAAAGATTACACAGTAAAAGCTGTTCTCCTGATTGAATGGGCCAGGTGAGAGTAAAAAGTCATGGATTAAATCACCAACACCTGTCACTATAAACAACACCATTTGGCACGCCTGCTAAATCTGAATGTTTTTACATATACTGTGACAATGAACCCATAGTTCAGATCCACAAATGTATGCCCTGAGCCAAATTAATTCATCACAGAGCACACACACAATTGCACAGCTGCAGTTCATAAAACAATTGTATTATTAACGTCAGTACATAGTTTAATACCATTTATTGGTATGATATGTGACCATCAATATTATCATAAACGGAAACTAGTAACCTTATTAGAAACTACAAAACTGAAATCCGCAGATCAATTTGCGTGCATGCAGGTTTCCCTTAAAATCACCCTCTCTTGTTTCAAATAAGCTTCCTCTGTATGGCTCTTCCTCCCTAACCAGCAGACACAGCAGTCACCTGCAAAGGATTAAAGGGCCGTGGAGTTGGTTGTAGCTGGTTATTGTGTGTGTTATGGTTGTTTTTGTGTCTGCGTGCTTGACGGGTGGTGGGTGTTCAGTGAACTACATAGTTAGCCTCTTTGGACACCTTGACCTGACTGACTGATATATTGGTTGATCTCTCTCTTCTTGCCCAGACTTGTTAGTTTTAGGTCCATCTTGTTGTAGACAGCTGTACTTTATTTTGACACAAGAAACCTGGACACACGTGCACTCCAATAATATCCTTGGTACCAGAATAGGACAGTACTTTTCTATTTCTTCTATATTTGCAAGGGTACCGCACTCGATACCACTACGGTAACGTGCCGTTAACCTCTCATAGGTGAGCCTTGTAAGCTGCCTAGCTGTAACAATAACCCTACTGCACAAACAAGTTAAATCAATCAAAACAGGTAGGCACCAAATCACCCGTCTGGGAGAGTTAGCGGCCACAATGTTGCGTCTCCAATCAGTTAGTTTAGCTGTGACGTTGTCTGTGAGCTGTGTGTCTGTGTGGTGTACTGTGTTTCCGCCAGTGTATTGCAAGCCTAGTGTAGCAAGTGTCCGGTCAAGAGAGAGCGTGTGTGTGATTATGAATATAAGGGCCAGCAGTAATGTTACAGCTGTGACCGTGGCAGTGCAGTGTGTGTACAGTTTATTTGTCAGTGAATAAATGCTACAACTCCTTCAGGCCCATGAGGAGATCCCAGCCTAGATCTTGAGACTAGCTTATCAGCCAGCTGCTGATTAAAGGGAAGGTGGTTAGCCCAATGTGAGCAACAACTCCGGTGCACTGAAGGTGGGCTGACCTTGAAGGTGGACCAGCTATTTTCCTGTATATGACAAGCTGCTCGTTTTATTGACTGAAACGGTTAAAGGGACAGTATGTAACATTTAGGGAGATTTATTAGCAGATATTGAATATAGTATACTATTTATAATGGGTGTATAATCAACCCAAACTAAGAATTGTTATGTTTTAGAAAAATGGCATTTATATCTACATAGGTAGTGGGATGTATTCCACGTCTGCCATCTTGTTTCTACAGCAGCCCAGAACAGACAGCCATTCGCATTTTACGTTATCTGAAGTAAGGGATGCGCTCTGAGACCCGGTATTAAACAGGCCTCGTTGCTAAATAATTAAGGAATGTTGTATTGATAAGCCCTGATGTTACTAGTGCTTTTTATTAGTACTTTTTCATGTTTTGATGTAATTTAATTAATTTGCTCACCCATACGAAGCGCATGACGATAAGCCGCTGTGCTAAACCAGGTGAAGTGAAGGATACTCGAGTTGAAACAGAGTTGAAACGTGCCACAAACCCTAGATGCTACGAAAACGTACATACTGTCCCTTCAAACGGTTTATCATAAACATCCCTACTTTGAAAATAGTCATAGTCTGTTTGTATCTGGAAAATATTATTTGCGCTTTGTCTCTATGTGCCATAGGGGTCATTGAGTGAAAGGCATTATGTTTCCTAAAGAGCAACAAGTGAAACAATTTCATAATCAAGGAGAGCAAATAAGGTTGGTGTTGTATTTTCATTACTGGTATCATGTCTAGGAAAGGTTTTGTGTCTTGTGTCCATGTTGTCTCGTGATTTCCTGTTTTATTTTGAAGGTCAACTCTCCTCTTGTTTCAGGCAACTTGTTCCTTCCCCTGTGTGTTTCTCCTCTGGTCTGATTGTCTGCCTCGCTCCTGATTGTTTCCACCTGTGCCCTTACCCTGTGTATATATTGTCTGCGTCTCCCTTTGTCCTGTGCCAGTTCTTCTTGTTTCTTGTTCCCTAGAGTACCAGCCATGTCCATGGGTTTCCTCAGTCTCCAGGTCACGATTTTAAGTTACTTTTTTTTCATGAAGATTTTCTGTTGGTTGGTTTTCCAGTTAATTAAAACTGATTTTTTGTTGCCTTGCTTTTGAGTCGTGCATTTGGGTTCTGATCTTTGTTCGGTCTTGACAGAACGAACTGGCCAGAAAGAACCCAGCCGACTCAGACCCTTTGCCGATATCATGGACTATTTTTTTCCTCCTGTGTTGGGATGGGCCTCATGGTCACAGAAGGAGTTCATCAGAGTACACCCAACTCCTAACCCCTTTTGAGGGGCCCCGCCTGGCTCGGGGTGGTCCCCGGAGCCTCCAGAAGGATCACCATGGGCCCGGTGCACACGAGTCATTCGTGGGGAGCTGCCTGGCTTATGGGGGGCCTCATAGCCTTCGGAAGGGGTGCTATGATCCCCATGGGCCCGGTGCACACGAGTCATTCGTAGGGAGCCACCTGGCTTATGGGGGGCCTCGTAGCCTCAGGGGCAAGGCCTTTCCAGCCCCGGACTTGGAGGTCCAGACCTCCGCACCATGTCGGCGTGCCATGCCAGATCCCGCTGCCGCCGCTGTGCCGCAGTCCATGCCAGTTCTGATTACCCGTGTCTTGTCGGTGCCCCGACCGATCCCAGCACCCCGTGTCCTGTCGGCGCCCTGACCGATCCGAGCACCCCGTGTCCTGTCGGCGCCCTGACCGATCCCAGCACCCCGTGTCCTGTCGGCGCCCCGACCGATCCCAGCTCCGTGCCCCGACTCAAGCTCCCCGTGCCCCGACTCAAGCTCCCGTGCCCCGACTCAAGCTCCCCGTGTCTTGACTCAAGCTCCCCGTGTCTTGACTCAAGCTCCCCGTGTCTCGACTCAAGCTCCCCGTGTCTCGACTCAAGCTCCCCGTGTCTCGACTCAAGCTCCCCGTGTCTCGACTCAAGCTCCCCGTGTCTCGACTCAAGCTCCCCGTGTCTCGACTCAAGCTCCCCGTGTCTCGACTCAAGCTCCCCGTGTCCCGACTCAAGCTCCCGTGCCCCGACTCAAGCTCCCCGTGTCTTGACTCAAGCTCCCCGTGTCTTGACTCAAGCTCCCCGTGTCTCGACTCAAGCTCCCCGTGTCTCGACTCAAGCTCCCCGTGTCTCGACTCAAGCTCCCCGTGTCTCGACTCAAGCTCCCCGTGTCTCGACTCAAGCTCCCCGTGTCTCGACTCAAGCTCCCCGTGCCCCGACTTAAACTCCCCGTGTCCAACACCAAGCTCCCCGTGTCTCGACTCAAGCTCCCCTTGTCCCACTTAAAGCTTCCCGTGTCCCGACTCAGGCTCCCCAGGCTCCCCGTGTCCCGACTCGAGGCTCCCCGTGTCCCGACTCGAGGCTCCCCGTGTCCCGACTCGAGGCTCCCCGTGTCCCGACTCGAAGCTCCCCGTGTCCCACATCAGGCTCCCCGTGTCCCACATCAGGCTCCCCGTGCTCCCCTTGTCCCACATCACGCTCCCCGTGTCCCGACTCCTGCTCCCCGTATTCCGTCGCCGCTTCCGGCTTCAGACCCCGGGCTCCCTGTGGTGCCACCTGCTGCTCCTCCGGAGCAAGTCAGTCCGCCTGGTGGTCATCCTCCTGCCCGTCCTCCGGAGCAAGTCAGTCCGCCTGGTGGTCGTGACAACTGGCCATTGTACTGTAATGTAGCACAGGTCAAACTGTGCCTGGTACAACATATTTAATGTTGTGATTGTCACTATAGCATTATGTGTACCCACGTAGTGTGAGTAAAATGACTGGCAGAATGTATAGGCTAAAACTAAATGTAATTATTGTAATAGCTGCTTTGTTTTCATGGTCCTGGTATTGGGAATGCCGGCTCATGTCATGGCGTGCTGGTAAACCTGAATTGAAAAGAACCATTGTGAATATTATTAATCCACTCCTGTGCTTTTTTTTTTTTCTACCCGGACAAGTGAATTTATCTGCTGTGAAAAAAAAGCTGTAATAAACAAGTACAAGTGTTTTGAAATGCCCCCTCTCAAATCATTGCTGTTAATGAAATTCCTATGCTTCTCTACAGACAGGTATGAAGCATGCATGATAAATAAGCTGCCTACAACCTGTTTGGACTCGCTGTACTTGTATAGCGCTTTTCTGGTCTTCCAACCACTCAAAGCACTTTAACACGACATGACATCATTCATACACTGAAGGGAGGGGCTAAGGTTACACCTGCACATAAGCAGTAACTAACATAGGCACAGCTACGGGAGCAATGTTGGGGTTGCCAACATTGTATGTGTCTTGCCCAAGGACACATGGACATGGACACAGCTCGTGTTTCTGGCAGTCCTAAAACAAGGGTATTCCATCCAGATGGCTAAAGATGTCTGTGGCAGTGGGGTGTGCTTAGGCTCGGCTGCAGAGTGGGTGGAGCGGGGGTGTGGTTGAGGGAACAGTGTCGGGACAGGTCTAATCAACCTCAGCTGGGGTGAGGGTTAATCAGCCCAGCTGCGGTTAATGAGTGTGTGTGTGTGTGTGTGTGTGCGCGCGCGCGCGTGTGTGTGTTTCCCTCAAAAGGAGCAGTAGTGACGGGGAAGAGGGACTCGGCACGACAAGAGTGCGGAAGTACAGTGTTTGTGTGCGATAAGCAATAAAAGAGCTTTTGTGAACCCCAAATAACCCTTGTTGCTTCGTCTCTTTCTGTCCAAGACTCACAGGATAACGTGAGAGCGTTTACAATGACTAACCTTAGATTTGGAAATTTCAGGTATGAAATCTAATGTGGTATCTGCATCATAAGAAGGGCTCCGGGCACTGGTTATTTCTGTTCTATAAATGAATATAAAGGAGACATCTAATACAAATTGTATTTTCATTTACCAGTATATATTAAAATTACCATCACAAAGGGTTCTGTAAATAAATTCATACCAACATTTTTTTATTGTATTTAATTTTCAGTCCGTTAATTTATTCTCTTCATTTTGTAATATCCATGTCCAGCAGTTCGCCATTTCCCCCCTCGTGCTTCTTCTGTCTTAGCCGATATTAAGGCAAACGATGGGTTCAAGGTTTCTGTTTAGATCGACTCTGCTTTTGTCGCAAGAAAAATATCACCTCAATGCAGTTTACTCAAACTTCTGGAGCACAGCGAGGGAGAGCACAGAGAAAGACTGTGGCTTAATTTTGTGTGTATTAACATGAAATAAACAAAACAAAAGACAAGGACAAAAAGTGAGATAGTGAGGGGAAAACAGACATTAAATGAAATGAGAGAGATCTGTACACTTTGTGTGTGCTAAGGTCTGTCAGGTTGGTTAGGTGACTATGGTGTGTGTGTGTTTGTGGATGTTGGTGAATATGTGTGTGCATATGTGCACTCTGTGGAAAAGCAATCACACAAACAAATTAATTAGTCTCCCCAGCAAAGGGGTTTGATAAATTGAGCTGCTCATCTCTTCCACCACCTCCCCTTTCCCTCCTTATTGCTCTCTTTCCCCCTCTCGCATCCCCTTTTTTCATGTCCTGGTCTCTATGCAATAAACATCTCATTAAATTGTCCCACAATTAATTGTATTTGTTCATTGTCTGGCTTTTCCTTGCTTTCCTGTTTTGCATCATCTGTCTCATCACACGTTTTGTTTACATCATTGCATTCCCCCCCTTACACACACACAGTCACACACAATCATGTATTTATGCCCCGTTGTACTCCCAGAACATACAGGCTTATTCTCAGCCTGAGTGGCTTATTTAGGCCACTTTTTCACAGAGCTATACTCCACCTGCATTTATCCATCCATCCATCCATTATCACCCGCTTATCCGGGGTCGGGTCGCGGTGGCAGCAGGTTCAGCAGGCCGACCCAGGCCTCCCTCTCACCCGCAACATTTTCCAGCTCATTCTGGGGGATCCCGAGGCCAGCCGGGAGATATAATCCCTCCAGCGTGTCCTCGGTCTTCCCCGGGGCCTCCTACCAGTTGGACGTGCCCGGAAAACCTCTAATGGGAGGCGTCCAGGAGGCATCCTGACTAGATGCCCGAACCACCTCAGCTGACTCCTTTCGACACGAAGGAGCAGCGACTCGACTCCAAGCTCCCCCCTGATGTCCGAGCTCCTTACCCTATCTCTAAGGCTGAGCCCGGCCACCCTACGGAGGAAGCTCATTTTGGCCGCTTGTATCCGAGATCTCGTTCTTTCGGTCACGACCCAGAGTTCGTGACCATAGGTGAGGGTTGGAACGTAGACCGACCAGTAAATGGAGAGCTTTGCCTTCCGGCTCAGCTCCCTCTTCACCAAGACGGACCGGTACAGCGCCTGTTTTACTGCTGCAGCCGCACCGATCCGCCTGTCGATCTCCCGCTCCACCTTACCCTCACTCGTCAACAAGACCCCGAGATACTTGAACTCCTTCACTTGGGATAGGCAGTTTGCCCCCACCTGGAGGGAGCAATCCGCCGGTTTCCGGCAGAGCACCATGGCCTCAGATTTGGAGGTGCTAACTCTCATCCCTGCCGCTTCGCACTCGGCTGCAAAACGCCCCAGTGAATGCTGGAGGTCACGGTCCGAGGAGGCAAACAGGACCACATCATCCGCAAACAGCAGAGAGGCGATCCCGAGACTCCCGAACCGAATCCTTTCCGCTCCCTGGCTGTGCCTAGATATCCTGTCCATGAAGGTCACGAACAGGACCGGTAATAAAGGGCAGCCCTGGCGGAGGCCAACACCCACCGGGAACGTGTCTGACTTACTACCGAGGAGACAAACACAGCTCCTACTGCAGGCGTACAGAGACCGGATGGCCCGTGCCAACGGTCCGGCACCCCATACTCCCGCAGCACCCCCACAAAAACCCCCAAGGGACCCGGTCGAAAGCCTTCTCCAGGTCTACAAAGCACATGTAAACTGGTTGGGCAAACTCCCAGGACCCCTCCAGTAATCTTGCGAGGGTAAAGAGCTGGTCCACTGTTCCATGACCGGGACGGAATCCACACTGTTCATCTTGAATCTGAGGTTCGACAAGCGGTCGGAGCCTCCTCTCCAGCACCCTGGCATAAGCTTTTCCCGGGAGGCTGAGCAGTGTGATACCACGATAGTTCGAGCACACTCTCCGGTCCCCCTTCTTGAAGATGGGAACCACCACCCCGGTCTGCCAGTCCATGGGCACTGTTCCCGACTCCCATGCGACACTGAAAAGGCGTGTCAACCAAGACAGCCCAACAATGTCCAGCGCTTTCAGCATCTCAGGGCGGATCTCATCCACCCCTGGCGCCTTGCCACCAAGGAGCTTTTTGACTACCTTAGCAACCTCTGCCAGGGATATGGGTAAATCCACCCCAAAGTCTTCTGGCGCTGCCCCCTCTCCGGGGGACATGTTGGCCGGGTTTAGGAGTTCCTCAAAGTGCTCTTTCCACCGCCCCACGATGTCCCCAGTCCGGGTCAGCAGTTCCCTCCCCCTGCTGAGAACAGCCTGGGGTAGACCCTGCTTTCCCTTCCTGAGCCGTCGGATGGTTTGCCAGAACTTCCTTGAGGCCAACCGAAAGTCCTTCTCCATGGCCTCCCCAAACTCCTCCCATGCCCGAGTTTTAGCCTCAGCAAACATCGCCGCTGCAGCCCTTCTGGTACCCGTCAGCTGCTTCAGGAGACCCCTGGGCCAGCCAGGCCCGAAAGGCCTCCTTCTTCAGTTTGACGGCTTCCCTCACCCCCGGTGTCCACCACCGGGTTCTCAGGTTGCCGCCACGACAGGCACCGATGACCTTCCGGCCACAGCCCCGAGCAGCCGCGTCCACAATAGAGGCTTTGAACAAGGTCCACTCGGATTCCTTGTCCCCAGCCTCCCTCTGGATTTGTGAGAAGCTCTTCCGGAGGCGGGAGTTGAAGACCTCCCGGACAGGATCCTCTGCCAGACGTTCCCAGTTCACCCTCACTACACGTATGGGCTTGCCAGGTCTTTCTAGCCGAGTCCCCCGCCATCTGTTCCAACTCACCACCAGGTGGTGATCAGTTGACAGCTCTGCTCCTCTCTTCACCCTATTGTCCAAGACCTGCATTTAGATTAAGTAATATGTTTTAATTATTCATATTTCCTATTTTTATTAGACCACTTAACTGCAATATTTTTCTCCCAGTTTGTCAATGGGCACCATCGCCAGGAACAGGGGAGAGCAACTTTAACAACAGAAATGTTGCAAAGGACACACAAACTGTATTCATGAGTTATTTTCCCTGTGCGGGTGCTGGGGGCTTGAATGAAGACTGTGTCTCTATTCAATTATCACACTCACACACGCACACACAGAAGCGTTAAGCAATGTGCACTCATTAAACACTCATTGTACACAGGAGGAGATCCCTGCAGGTGCAGTTTACCAGAGTTTAGTTCATTTCCTGCTCCTGCTCCTCCTTCTCCTCCTCCTCTTCATCTCCCACATCCTTTCGCTCTCCTGCTCTGTCTTCCGGCGTTATTTACTTCACAAACCAAAAACTTAACCACACAGGGCATTGTGTGTCCGGTGTGGGGGAGCGGGGCTTTCTGACCCCTCCACTTATGTTAAGAGATACCTACCACATTCAAGACTTCTGAATTTGTCAATGAGTCTTGTGAATGTGCTGCAGGTGTATTCATATTTTATTAACCACATTGGACATAATAAAAAGCTAGCATCTGATCTTTATGGCTACTTATTTATTCTGTTTTGCACCTCTCAGTGCTACTGCCATCTAATTTAAAGGCCTTTGCCCTGGTAGAAACTTGATTATTCACTATGATTCATATGCTAAAGGGAGAGTCTCTGAATGGCTGTTGAGCAGTATTATTTTAGGCGGCTGAATGTTTCTTTGTGGCAAGCCTCTCATTTTCTCTGCATGCTGATAGGCTTTCATACTTCTCTGATTGACATGCACACAAAAAAGCCCTTTATACCTGACCCATTATAACTTCAGATGAACCTGTTCAGGAAGCGTTGGGCCGTTCTCTGTGCAAATGCATGCGCGTACATTTGAGGATGTGATAATAAAGACAGAGAGGACTCGCAGTGGGTGGTGCTGTTCAAATAGTTTCATGGGACTGTGGCTACCTGAGCGCAGATAGTTATATTGTGTGTGCTCCGGCAAAATGTACCTTTCATGTTTTATAATCTTAGTAACAGCTTTGTCCCTCCCGAGGAGAGTAGATTTTATGACCTTGAGAGTAAGGAAATCAAATTAGCAGAATGTTATGAATGTATAAAGTATATGTGAGTACAACACTGTTGGCAACGTTTAACCACACGTGTTTTACTCTGAATAAAATAAGAATTATGAGTGCTTTGATGAGATTATTAGCTCTACATTATTTCCATGTGTACCATGCATCAGTCCATTGGGTACAAAAAAAGTGCCTGGAACATCTTTGTACTCCTACAGAGGAAAAAAAAGTCACATTTAAGAATTTTGAGAAGAGTCCATGCCAGATGTTTTAATTAATTTACTGTAATTCATTCATCACTGTCCTGGCTTTATTTCCTTCGCAAAGTGAAGAAATAATCCATGTGACTCTGGTGTGCAGCAGCACTGCAGTCCTTATGACCTACTTTTGTTTTCTGTTTCCGCTCCCTAGTTCCATCTTTTTTCTTCGACAATGATGAAATAAGTTTGGCATGGTTTTTTCTACGTGGCCTCTCTTTGACCAGGTCGGTGAAACTAAATTAAATTAGTACAACTTGTATATTTACCTCAGCTCTAGCGATAAATGTGTCTCCACTCAAAATAAAACAATTCAATTTTCAATTCAGTTTTTCAATTCAGTTTATTTTGTATAGCCCAATATCCCAAATTTCAAATTTGCGTTAGAGGGCTTTACAATCTGTACACATACGACATCCCTGTCCCAGGACCTCACATCAGATCAGGAAAAACTCCCCCAAAAAATTGGAAAAAAACTTTTCACGGGGAAAAAAGGGAAGAAACATTCAGGCCCACTAGGCATGAGGCATAGCGAAAGAGGCCAGACCAATGAGGTCGGCCTTTGAGGGAGGAGGCGCAGAGAAGGAGGCAGGGTCATTAGGAAGGAGGCCAGGTCTAGGCCAGAGGCTGGATGCAGGAAGCAGGGGCAAGGACCCAGGACCAGCTTCACACACAGCCAGGTCCAATGGACCCTATGAGACGTGAAGTCACAAAGACTCCAGGGAGGAAGCAGAGTTAGTAATGTGCAATGGAGAGATGTAAATTAATTAATAGGGAGAGAGAGAAGAGGAAATAGGAGCTCAGTGTATCCTAAAACGTCCCCCAGCAGCCTATAAGCTTATAGCAGCATATCTAAGGGCTGAACCAGGGCAAACCTGATTCAGCCCTAACTATAAGCACTATTAAAGAGGAACGACTTTAGTCTACTCTTAAATGTGATGATTGTGTCTGCCTCCTGGACTGAAAGTGGAAGCTGGTTCCATAAAAGAAGAGCTTGATAACTGAAGGCTCTGGCTCCCATCCTACTTTTTAGGACTTTAGGAACCACGAGTAGCCCCGCATTTAGTGGACGCAGCTCTCTAGTAGGGCAATATGGTACTACAAGCTCCTTAAGATGATGGTACATCACCAATCAAGGCTTTGTAGTTGAGAAGAAGAATTTTAAATGTGATTCTTGATTTTACAGGGAGCCAGTGCAGAGCAGCTAATACAGGGGTAATGTGATCTCTTTTCTTAGTTTTTGTGAGTAAACGAGCTGCAGCATTCTGGATTAACTGGAGGGATTCAAGAGACTTATTAGAGCAGCCTGATAATAAGGAATTTCAATAATCTAGTCTAGAAGTAACAAACGTGTGAACCAGTTTTTCTGCATCTCTTTGAGATCTCCAAGATGTGCCTGATTTTTGAAATGTTACATAGATGAAAAAATGCAGTCCTTGAGATTTGCTTCACGTGGGTGTCCTGATAACAAAGATAACACAGAGATTCTTTACAGTGGAGTTGGATGCCAATGCCATCTACACAAACCACATCACCAGATAATTGATCTCTGAGGTGTTCAGGGCCAAGTAAAATAACTTCAATTTTGTCTGAGTTTAACATCAGGAAGTTGCGGGTCATCCATGTTTTTATGTCTTTAAGACATGCTTGAAGTTTAGCGAGCTGGTTGGTCTCTTCTGGTTTGATCAATAGTGTAACAAGTCCTGGCACAATCTCCGGGTTCGTTTCCCCCCCCCTCCAGCACCAAGGAATGAGCACACGTCGTGTAACGTTTGGCAATATTCTTTATTGTGATCCTGCTCTGCCGGTCTCCTGCTCCATCTGCAACACACCCTGATATAGGGTCCAAGACGCATTCCCCTGATCTAATGCAGCTGAGGCAAATTAAGCCTCTTCCCCGGCACCTGTTCCCTGAGCCACTCCCCCGCTCCCCCCCTGCAGCTGAGCCTAACCACGCCCCAGCCACCACAAATATATATAATTGAGTATCATCTGCATAACAATTAAAGTTTATGGAGTGTTTCCTGATAATATTGCCCAAAGGGAGCATATATAAGGTAAATAAAATTGGTCCAAGCACAGAACCTTGTGGAACTCCGTGAGAAATGTTGGTGGTCATCGAGGCTTCATCTTTTACAAATACAAATTGAGATTGATCTGATAAATAGGATTTTAACCAACTTAGTGTGGTACCTGAAATGCCAATCGACTGATCCAGTCTCTGTAATAGGATGTCATGGTCAATGGTGTCGAACGCATCACTAAGGTCTAACAAAACAAGTACAGAGATGAGTCCTTTATCTGATGCAATTAGGAGGTCATTTGTAATCTTCCCCAGCGCTAACAACAATGTGATTTAATACTCATACATTTTTAAGAACAAACATGTCTCGGCTTTAACTTCATCAAAATTACAATAAATGTTATCCGTTATTATGTCATATGTATTATCTTTTATAGAGTAGAATACACAGATTTTTAAAGTTTTTATTGCATTTTTTAGTACCAAGGGGTTTTCTTTGAAATTTGCAATTTTATTTCTAACAGAGACACACTTATTCAGTACTATTTGCAGGTATATTAAATCTGTCAATGTCTTGTTTTTAGTTAGCTATATTGACTCTCAAGTACAGGGAGTCAAACAGTTACTTAGGGATAGTAGGGGGAAAAACTATCTAAAAAAAAGGTTTTTTAGTCAGCAATGTTGCCACCCCCCCTCTCTCTCACACTGTCAGTTTGTCAAATCCTCTCTCCCTGAGCTTGTTGTCACCTATAAGTAATTCCTCACCTCGCCTGTCTCCCTCGTCTTTGTATCATCTAATTCAGGAAAAACTGGATCGAAACTTCTCTGCAGGAAGGCTCAGGATGTCAGATGGCATAAAATCCTTGTTCCACAAAAGCTACCCCCCCCCCCCCCCCCCCCAACCCTTTAGGTTCAAAGCAACAGACGCACTTCACATGACGCAATCATTTTGCATTGATTGTTCCAATTCTCACTTGCATTCAGCTGTTTTTGTTCAGTGAGAGATAACATTCAGGGAGTGTGTGATTGTGAGTGTGTGTAAGAGTGTTTGCAGAGAGGTGGGAGTTGAGGAGGCAGCATCCCACTAGGGTTTGGATTCTTAAATATGCCTCCCTTGCTTTTGTTAAATGTGATGCAATAGTGATGTAGGGCTGTGTGTGTGTGTGTGTGTGTGTGTGTGTCACACAATGAATGAGCGAGTAGTTGAGAGTCAGTGCAGATCTGAGTGTGTTTAAGGCTATTTTTCAAGCTGGAGGAAATTATAGGGTCTCTATTGATGAGAGAGGGAAACCCCTCCCCTCTCAACCATGCCATCTCTCAGTGTGTGTGTGTGTGTGTGTGTGGTAATAAAAGCATGTAGGCCTATGTGCATGTGTGTGTGAGTGGCAGGGCTGCTATCTGTGCCATCACACGTAGATGTGTGTGTTAATAGAGAATGCCCCATGCTGCCACTGCCTTTGTTTGCCAAGGACATACATATGCATGAAGCCTGTGTGTTTCGTGTGTGTATGTGTGTGCATGGGGGGATTTACTAATTATGAGATTTCTATCATGAATATGTATGGCCGCATCTTTTATTATGGGATTGGCTTAAACACATCACACAGACGAACGAGTGGCACAGAGAAGAGGGGGGCAGATGCCTCTTCAGAAAAAAAGAAAAAAGGGGAGGTTTTCTGCTAGCATTGATTTGAACCTTCAACTTCCACTGTGCTTGTTTTTCTCAGCAAATATAATATTCATGTTTTCAAACTATCTCAGATATATATACCATGTCCTCTTATTAGGGTTACATTTCATTACAAAGCTAATGTCAAAACAAAGTAGAACTGTAATTTTCTTCCTATTGATTAATTCCACTGAGCCACATTGTTATGCCCCTTTTCTCTCTCAAATAAACCCTTATGAGCTTTAAGTTGTTGTTTCAATTAAATTAAATTAATTTTATTTTGTTTAGCCAAGAATCACAAATTACTAATTTGCCTCAGAGGACTTTACAATAATTAACTGGAGACTCGCTGGTTCAAGTCCCTGCAAAGAGTTATGGACTGGTGGCTGGAGAGGTGCAAGTTTGCCTCTGCGCCCTTGAGCAAGGCACCAAAATCCCAACTGCTTGGGATGCCTGTCTATGGGCAGCTGACAGCTCTCCAATAATGCCTATGTCCTGTTTGTGAATGAGTGTGTATTTTGTGCCTGTGTGTAAAAACAACAATAGCGTGAACAAATTCAATTTCCCTTCTGCGATCAATAAAACATTGCTTCATCTTCTTCTTGAGTAACTGTACCTTCCACTCACAGATTGTCATAGATTATACATTCTCATAGATTAGATAATACATTTCGAGATATCATCTGTTTGGTGCAAACACAGTCTCACATGGATTTATCTGTATCACTTACTGAAGATAAACCGAAGAAGCGTTTCCTGTCCTTGTGTAGAGCATTTGAGCAACGTGCCATTTCATTGTCGTGTTTTTTTCCCCTTTGCCTCATCTCTCCTCGGCTCTTCTCCCTCTTTTTCACACACAATGCACAAATCGTCCCAATTTAAACTTACACTCATGAGATCTGACATGTATACAAAATACCAGGCATTAAGTATTTTTCTGGCTTGTATTGTTTTTCCACATGGACAAACTCAATTACAAGAGCCCTGTCTTTTGCTGTGGAAACCTGTCCTTGTGAGAGGTGGAAGGCAAACAAAAGAGCAGAGGAAGTGATAAGAGATGTAAACAGTGTACACAGAAGGTAACCCTAGATGGGGGAGGTTACTTTGACTTACTGTCACTGTTATCATGCTGCAGTGCTGATATTAAGCATCTGTTTTTGTGTAGCAAGCCTAAACAGGAGGCAGACTTTGATCAAGTGACAACTATTATCCACCTTTGCCCTTACTTTTTGTCTCTTTTATTCTTTCCAAACACTTTCACTTTTGCTCTACCTCCATTCCACTCAACCCCAAACCCGGAAATCACACAATCAGAGGACTACGAAAGCTCCTATCTCTCCCTCCCTCCCCTCCCTGCCTCCCCAGTGCGATACCTCTGACAATAGTCTGGCAATCTGAACAGAGCGAGGGAAATAAAGCAGAAGGACAGGTTTTTAAAGAAGAGAGAATGTCAACTGTCAGTCTGGTGGTGACGTCGGAATCAGTGCAAGCCATCAAACTTCTATCCTGTGAGAGAAAAGAAAGAAAAAAGAAAGCAGAAAAAGAAGAATGTGTGTATTTAACCAAGCTGTAAAAGAAAAGAAGGGGAGGGAAAAGGGCAGCACGAGTGCATGCCAGCTAAAGAGGTTGGTCATCCTTAGTGTGTAGCGCTGGATTTGTTATTTTGTTCCAACGCTGCCCTCAGTATCTCTCCACCTCGTGCAGGGGCTTGTGTGGCGGGTTGGAGAGGGCAAGCTCATTTTTGCATGGGAACGATACTGAGGTTAGGTAGAGAGAGAGAGGGGCGATCAGGGCCACCGGTGTTTGTGAGCATTAACACAGACATCACAAGTTCCCAAAGTGAGAGAGGGCAGCGGGGTGCAGCAGGCCATGGAGCTGGAGAGAAAGAGAGGTTGCAGAACAGAGCAGAGGAGGAGAGGAAGAGAGGCGGCCGTGTTTGAAGAGAGCTGTTGAGATAAATCAGTATGTTTACGTTCCGGAGGAACAAAGTGTTCCGTTGGCAGAAGAGCACTTGACTGTCCGTTTCCCCTCTGACTGTTTTTACCGGGTCCTTTCGTGTTTGTGCGTGTGCATGCGTGTATGTGGTTAGCGGCATCGTCAAGGCCAGTTCTTGTGCCATTTTGGTCTAAGTAGGTCAATATTTAGGGGATCCTCCTGGGTGATGAGTATTAATATATTATTAATCAATATATTTAGATGTTAATATAAAAAAAGACTAAAACAACCATAAATGTCACCGAGTCACACACTTTTGTATTTGTAATTATGGGTCTCGTATCTGTGTGTTTAAAGCTAGGTGTATGTATGTGCCAGAAACCCAGAGCTAAACCATGATGCTTGTGTATTTATAAATAGTTACTGTAAATTCTGGAGGTTTGTGGATAGTCTGGGTGAAATTCAAAGAGGTCCTTATGCTTTGTGTTCAATGTCAGATGTCTGTGTATGTTTATATAAAAGCACACTTTTAACAGTGTTCATGTTAATCTCATCCTGTAAATACTGAGGCTTTTTTTTAACACTGTTTACGGTTTAAAGACTGTGTAACAAACTAAAATAAAAAAACCTTTTTTTTCTTCTTTCTTTTGGCTCTGCTGCACGAACACATAAACAATTTCAAATGAACCACGCCCTACTGTTGAAAGCAGGACAGCATGAGACAGACATGTATCATACTTGTTCTGTAATTCTAACAATATTACAAGTGTAATTTTCCTAAATTACACTTTTTTCATCCTTAAAAGCCTGTTTGAGCTCACAGCCAGCACAGTGTCAACAAGGCACTTATTTACACCCAAGGTGCTGGAATAAACATCACTAACTGTCATTAGACAGGTTAATAGTGTCAACAATGTGGGAACTGATGACAAACACACATACAAAGAATATTGCATTACTGACATAAACAGACAGTGATTGTAAAGCAGAACAAGGACTAAAAGCAGAGAATAAAACAGGACAGGACAGACAGAAGCTGTAGCCGATAGCTGAACTTGAGCGTTATCTCCTCCCGAGTCTAACATGTGTGACATGGCCAAGTGGAACGGTGCTGCAGTAATGCCCGATATCAAGCAATGAGACGGGGAAAGAAACCGCCTGTCTGTATCCGTAGCGATTCCCTCTCTTCCTTGCACCATCGTATCCCATCCATTGTCGTTACTTGGGATTCGTCTATCAGGGTCCAAACTGCCCAGAGCAGAGACAGAAAAGGGGCGTGCGGGGTGCGGTGGAGGGGTTCAAGCACTCTTGCGTCCAAGAGAGAGGAGAGTATGATAGCCATTCTGCTTTTATTATCTAGAATGTATCAACTTAATCACTGCTCCATTCTCCCCCAGTCCTCCCCTGGGCTCAGTGGGAGACACTGAAGGAAAATTGGAAAAGTATCGCTGGGCTGAAGGTAGAGAAGATGGGGTGTACAAAGAGTACTACCATAAAGAGAGGGGCAGAGAGACACCAAGGAGAGAACGAGAGAGAGGGGAAAGAGATAAACCTGTTAATTTTTCATGGCCAGCCGGTCGTAATCACAGTGTTCGCTGCCCTCAGAGCCTTTTGAGTTGGACGAATTGAGTATGTGCATATGCGTGTGTGTGTAGGTGTGTGTGTGTGTGTGTGTGTGTGTGTGTGTGTGTGTGTGTGTGTGTGTGTGTGTGTGTGTGTGAATGAGGAGAGATGGATAGGGCTTCATTCAAGACTTAGGGGACCCCCACCAACACCCCCACCACAACCCCTCACACTCCACTGTGTCCCTGCCTGACTGGCCACAATTATAATAGTCCCTATCATAAAGACACATTATCCTCTGATAGGAGACTTCACTGTCTTAAGGCTATAAAAACACTCAAACTTCATTTATTTGCCATATATGGCCTCAGATAGAACTAATGAACAAACGGGAAAGTGCCAGAGCAATCACAAAGAATCCCGATTAAAGTTTCTTTTAAAGTCACCAATTTGGAAATTATTTGACCACTGGCGCAAAGTGTGAATGAGAGCCAAATGATACAGCATTGTCCTTCAAAGCTGACAAGAGTGCCGACGCTCCTGCAGCATGAAAGTTGATGCATTCGAAAGTACCATTCTCTCTTCCCCTCTTTGGCTAAATGGATATGTTGGGTGTGGATAAACCTAAACCACAGAGAACTTACAGCGGACAGCGGTGTCTGTGAGATGAAAGATATGCCCTTTAGAGTGGTGCATCGTCAGTGACATTAAATACCTGGCACTGTATAAACAACATTGTTCTGGAACATGAGCTCAGCTCAGTCCAGTACACACACACACACACACACACACACACACACCCTGAGCAGGTTAATAATGACCATAATCACCCATCCCCTATACACACACACAAACACAGTTTGGCAGCACATGGCCATGTAAGGGGAAAACCACTGTGTGTGTTTACACTAAAACACTGCTTGTCTGAGTGGCTTTAGAGCCCAGGCAGAGCGGGCAGCCTTTTTAACAAGCCTTGAAAAAACAGGCAAACACGCATACACAGACACACAGCCTTCTTCTTCTTCTTCTTCTTCTTCTTCTTCTTCTTCTTCTTCTTCTTCTTCTTCTTCTTCTTCTTCTATTTCCACTGTGAAGAGTTCTGGATATGTTCTTGTTTATCTGATCAGGTTGGTAATCCATGTATTTCTTTGCCCATAAGTATAAATCATCACCTGTATGTTACACTTAAAATGTGTCCCAAAATAGGAAATGTGGGAGAGCATGTGGAGTGTTTGTTATGTCAGTGAAACTAAGCTGTGGCTGCTGCTGACTTTGGTTCAGTCCGCTGCCTTTCTCCTTCAAAGCATGTGTCTTCATTACAAGCACTTGCCTCTGTTTCATCCGCTGGGGGGAGTGTGTGTGTATATATTTGCGTGTGTGTGTGTGTGTGTGTGTGTTTGTGTATATCTGCAGGTCAGAAAGGCAGCATTTGTTCTGTGAAGGCCTATAAACATCTGTGATCCCTTTTAAGGGATTGTTTAGATTGACGGAACGGGAAAATAAACGTTCTCAAGGAGGCCAGGCGCTCTTTACTGACAGAGAGATCTCCGCTACCAGCACAAAATGTGTGTGTGTGTGTGTGTGCGTGTGTGTGTGTGAGTTGAGCCTAAAATGACAGGTTCTTTTTTGGGAGCTGTTTTGGTGATCAGAGGGCTGTTTTTACGTGAACCCTCCATGACCTCTTCTTCTTCTTCTTCTTCTTCTTCTTCTTCTTCTTCAGCACACTAAAACGCTCAGCATCTCACACATTTCCTCTTTTTTCTTCTCCTAAAAGCATGCATGTTGATTCTACTCTAACCCCACCAGTTAATACTCACGATAACTCCCTCTCCCTCAGAAACTTCTCCCCGTCTCCGCTCTTTTTCATAATACTCCTCCGTATGCTGAGGAGTTGTTGTGTCTGGTTTGCAAGCAACATGTGGAATATATCAAAACCCTCTCTGCCTCGCTGTCATGTCGCCCTCTCACTTATTCACACACACGCACGCATTCACACACACACACACACACACACACACACACACACACACACACACACACTGATGTAGTAGCGTAGCACTGGTCTCCTTGAGAACGTCCAGCGTTAGGAAGTGGGGTGTCCGTCCAGCCGTGATTTAGGTCAGAGGGAAGCAGGGATGGGAGGCTTCTCTGCTATATGTTTATTTGAAGCAGGAGCCATTACTGCTGTCTTTGGGCCGTATTTATACACAGACACAGAACAGACGCACGCTGATACAACCGAACTGTGCGCCTAGTTTCTGTCTGTGCATAGTTGTGTGTGAGAGTTAGAAATAAAGGGCATGCGTATTATGTGACTCGGGAGAGAGATGTGTGTCTGTGTACAATGCGCAGTAAAAATAAACTTTGATGATTTGTGGTCTCGGCCTAATAGAGGAAGGGACAGGACTTTTAGCGGGATCAGAGTGCAGGGGTGGGCCTCAATGCAGCAACATTACTACATGGCCTGCTGGCTTCACTCCAGTCCAGTCCCAACGTACATCTAATCACTGAACTGGAGTAAAATAGTAAGCAAGCAGGTCCATCTGTTGTGTGGAGTATGAGTTAAGAGTTTGAAGCAGAGTACAGTGTGTGTGTGTGTGTGTGTGTGTGTGTGTGTGTGTGTGTGTGTGTGTGTGTGTGTGAGGATTGTGTGCCAGCAGCCCAGCAGTGTAGAATCTGTGTAGTGTAAACTAGTCCCATGGCGTCTATTGCCTGTCTGCCGTTACTGCCGGGTTGCCACAGCTTGTAAAAGCCTCGTTAACACAAAGACCTGCTCACATGTTAATTGGCTAATTGACTAATTATTTTGTGCGTTCACAGGGAGAAAGGCTAGCTAATTGAAACAGACTATAGGTTTAATTACGTGAAGAAAGGGGGGGAGGAGGGAGTTGTGAAGGTGGGAGGCCCATTTATGTTGCTCTTTTTCACAGTATTTGTCTTATATGTTTTCTATCCCGCCGTTAATATCCCCTCACTCCAATCTACACATGTCGCCTGTCACTTCCACTCATTTACTGCTCTTTTATGAACAATTACCTTGTAGCGAAGAAGGTGAGTTACCCAAAACTGTCTTGTGTATGTGTGTGTATGTGTGTCTGTGTGTGTGTGCGTGTGTGTGCGTCTGTGTGTGTGTCTATGTGTGTGTGTGTGTCTGTGTGTGTGTGTGTGTGTGTGTTTGTCTGTGTGTGTGTGTCTGTGTGTGTGTCTGTGTGTGTGTGAGAGAGATAAATTGAGAGAAACAGAAACAGACAGGGGCGTAAATATTATGCCAAATAAAAGATAAAAGCATCAACCAAAGGTGCTTCTTATTTTCATAAACATTCGTTGCGCATTTTCCATGCTCCTCTTTCACCATGTTTCTTAGAAATAATTTAGATCTAAATGCTGTTATAAAAACCGCGTCATGCAGCTAACCATCTCCGGACAACTGTTGCAGAGAAGCATCACTGTGATCACGCATTCGCATCAATAGTAATCTAAGTCCAATTATTGAACAATATGTAAAACTGACGGGATCGGGATGGGGACAGAGGAATGTACGAGTGAACGAATGTCTGTTAATTCAATTCCAATCTACCGCTCACTAAAACACCACCACAAATTAAATCGACCATGGGAGCAGACGGCTAACAAAGGAAATTAACAATGATGCTGCCTCTGTATTAGGGCATATGGATTCGCTGCATGTTTGCTGCGTGTGTGTAGCCACAGCCTCACGCCTCTGTACGCAGAGAGAGGGGAAAAAGGCCAGTTTTAATCAAGAAATCCATTCCACTTTTCTAACCTCTCTTCGCTTCTTGCTCCCCTCCCTTCATGGCAGGCTTGTGTGGAAACAGAAGTGCTAAATTACCCTGGAGCAGTCAGACAAAAACATCTTGTTGGGTTCTAAATTGCTTTGCATGCATGTTAATTGGACAGAAATCCCTGCAGTGTATTTGGGTTTTTGCGTGAGCATTTGTGTGTAACTGTGTGTGCCTCTGTACTTTATCTGTGTATGTACAGTATGTGTGCGTGTGTCTGTGAAGTGTGCGTGTGTTAGGAAGGACCGGTGAGCTATTATAGCTGCAACGGCTTGCAGAGATTTGGAGGTTATCTGTTTTTGTTGGTTAATTGTGAAGCTGATAGTATCGAGGGTCTGGGCCAATTCAAGTGGGCTTTCAGCCAAATTACCTCAGTAATCGTCTGTGTTCAAGTCCCTGGATGCTCTCACCAAGACAGAGCCTGGGAAGCCCTGAAGTTCAATGGAGAGGGGCAGATCTGACCCCAGCTTTAGACAGCTTACACTGTAATTGAAATTATATTTTTGTTCATGTCTTTATTGGATTGCTGACAAGATTTCCCCCCAAAATTCCATTTGTGGTCAATTTATCCTGTTTGTTTTTAATTAATGCGGGTAGCTAATGAACTCAGAGGGAATCTTAACCAAATGATCAGAATTTCCTCCATGTCCCCCCCCCCCCCTCCCCACCCCCACCGTTATCTTTGAAGCAGTAGGCTTTGGAATTGGAGCATGAAATTGTTTGAAAGTAGGAAAGGAATTCACTTGGATGGAGTGCACAAACACTGAAGCCAATACAAGCAGAGGGGACATTGGATTTGTAAATCCACTTTTCATTCTCATGGCAAGAAATTTCATTGACTATGACTAAAGATTATTTGAAGCTATAACTAGCTTATTGTGTCACAGACATGAAGGACTAATGAAATACACATAGTGTTATCAGAATATTTTTTTTATATGTTGTTTCAATTAATTCAAAAGTGGAGCACATTGCATTCAAGCAGTTTGTGGGTCCAGTCTGTTGATGTCTTGCTTCCCATATCTGTCTTCCTCTTTCTCTCTAGAAGATATATCATCCCTCTGCTGTCTTCGTCAAACTAGAAAGTATTCCAGTTACTGAATGGGTGAATACATTAATAGAATATGGTTTGATGTCTTGACACTGTGTATTTTTTTAAATAGGAAATTCTGAGAATGTGGCTGTTATTATTCATGAAAGATTGAACATTAACACGTTTCAAATCTGACAGAATAAAAGTGATCAAGCACACCCTTGACAGATGACCCCTTGATGTCCTCATGACCCCTTTGACTGCAGACTATTTTTTCTTTTTGTCTTCTTTCACTGTGTACAAAGTCCCACAATTACTGCCAACTGTGATTAGGCATAATGTCTGAATATACTGTAGCAGCCTTCACTTCATACATTAATTTCTCAATCTGACATCCTCCTAACCTCCTAACTGCAGAGAACTAGCCTTGTCTGTGTGTGTGTGTCCGTGTGTGTATTAGTGCGTGTGTGTGTGTGTGCATGTGCGTGCGTGCGTGCGTGCGTGCGTGCGTGCGTGTGCAGGCTCATATTTGTGTGAGGGTGTGTGGAAGGAAAAGAGGGAGATGTGGTCAAAAAGCAGCAAAGCAGATTGAGACCATAAGACAGGATACCAAGTGGTATCGAAAAGGGGATGCCCCTGTCACAACCTCCACTTAAACCACCTCTTGACAGTTAGATAGAGTTACAGTTACAGTGTTAGAGTCTTGGAGTGCACAAGGTGGAATAAAAATCTGCACGTCAAGGTTTGGCCTATTTAGCTGCCAGTGAGCTCGGCAGGAAGCAGGAGGACTGAAATCCTTCACATGATCTTTTCATGCAAAGAATAAATTGTCGTCATCGTCTTAATGGTGTGCTATGCAGGACTGAAGGCAATGAATCCTCAGACAGTGACCTCATATCTCACCCCACAATCCCCAAACACACACATGAATAGTCACACAACCAAACCCATACACATGTATCCAGCGCTTCCTTTTCAATGTTTTTCTTGTCTGCTTTTTTCCCTTCCATTTCTTCTTCATTTCTTCTCTGTTTACTTCCAACAGCTTAGTGTTGGCGTGTGTGTGTGATATAGAAAGACAAGCACCCCCACACACACCTCAGTTCTGTAGACATGGGAGACAAGATGTCACAGTTTTTTCAGTTTCAGTTTCTGTCATATAACTTTGCAGCTGAAGGTTGGAGGAATATTCTGCTGAACACAGAAACGGAATGCGCAAAAAAGAGACAAACACACGCACACACAGAGCACGGTGAGAAGCCGTGAGCATAAACACTTAACCCTGGAAAGATTCAACGATGGCGGATAAAAGAGTGATTTGTGTTCTGCTAAGGGGAAAATTAGTAATCCTATCATTCAGCGTGACATGCAACACAACATGCCGCATCAGTCACAGACATACACACACTCACACAACACTAAACACTGCCTATCAGGATGATAAAAGCGTGCCTCACCCACACAATAAAGCGTTTGATTTTTCTATTTTCCGTGTCATTCATTTTCTCTGTATGCTGTTGTAAACCTCCTCTCTCTCTATTTCCCCCGCCGGCATCGCTCCTGACACAACAGCACATATTTGTGTGTTCATGTAAATGTCTCCGCTAATCTCTATAAATATATTTATGAGGTTTAATACTTTTTGTACTATAACACTATGCATGCTGAGCATTGGGTTTTACACCCTCATGAAGACAAGCACATATACACACGTACCCTCATACAGACACAGACACATCTGCACTCATTGGGTGCATACCAATCCCTTGGTCTTTCTTTCTTCCTGCCGGGGCATTAATTCCTGCCCATATTTCCATCTGATTATGGTCCGGTTATACCCGCAACTAATTGAACATTAAATATAAAGAAAGTTAATGAAAATGTCCTTTATCCCCTCCAAACTAGGCCTGAGAACGCATCCATTAACACAAATTAATCTGGCCCTGGTGCGTGTTGCAGGGAAGAAGATATATGCACAGTTTGCTGCTCGCGTCTCCGACCCGAATTATGAGCCCTCTCCGAGCAGGACAGTTAAATAACAAAAGATGCGTTGTTCTCCCCCCTTAGAGTATTCTGGTAAGCCATCCCCAGAGCTTCATATCTGGCTAAAAACAACGTGACAGTGATGCATTGGCTCTCAGCTTGGAGATCTTTTGTCGTGGGGTTCTCCTCTTACTCTTGCTGGCCCGTATACGGACCACCAGCACCCTCCTGTCACTTGTTTGGACAAAAAACACTATGCAATGTGGGCCTGGGCATACTCTTTTTTATTATCTGAGAATAAAAAAGGTGGTTGATGTAATGGACCGGTGTGAGAATTATAGCACCAACAAACATTACAGACAATTTCAAGTCCATAAACTTAACTTGACTAATGTGTCATTTAGACTTTAGATGATAAGTTCTTGCAATAAATAAATAAATAAAATATCTGTCACTCGATATCACATCTGAAGTTCTGAAATAAAAATACATCTCGGCAAGTTTGAATAACACTTAGAATGTATTGGCGCATAACTGTGAATCTGCAATGAATTGAATTGTTTTCTAATGGGCTTGTTAGTTTTACTCCTTCTGTTCTTTTCCTTTCACATGCGCTTCCTGTGCAAGTGGCTCTAACAGAGCCAAAGACACCCACTGTGAGCACGGCCAACAGACAGACTGATGCACAAGGAAAAAAGAGGAAACAATGAATGGATGGATGCTTTCATTCTGATGAAAGGAATAAACGCTAAGGCATTTATTTTGTCTATTATCCCACTAAAAAGCCCTCTCCATTCCTGCCCCCCTCTTTTTTCTCCCCCAGGCCCGTCATATTAGCATCTCTCTTGGACAGCGAGGGGTTAACTAACCCGTTTAAGGGGAACCACAGAAAACAATACTCGGACCCCAAAAAGACAATGGCAGTGCCTTTCTCCTCCGTATTTGTAATTTAACATCAAAAGGCTCCTCTCCCAGCGACCTCTGAGAGCCAGCGTCTCTTTAATGAAGCGCCCCACCCCCCTTAATCACATTCAAATTGGTTAGTGTTCAGAAAATAGAAATATGTATTAGATAGCAATAAATTTTCATCATTGGCTAAGCCTGCTTCTTAATTGTCCTGTCCCAAGGCTTGGGAATTTCATTGTTCGTTAGGTGCTTAAGTCCCCCATCTCATTCAGTCTCTCTGACATTACTGCTGAGGGCTCTAATGCCCAACTAATTTGAATGGGGATTTACATGATAGAGCAGGGAGCATTAAAATGTGGAGGGAAGGGAAAAAGGAAAAAGGGGGAAACGGCTTCTTTCACTTCAAAAGTCACTTTGTTCAAAGTCAAATGACAGTGTTTAAAGATGCTCTATCTCTCTCTCCTCAGGATGTTGGACAGCGGTTCAAAATGGTTCGTTATCTTAGTCCCTCTCTGTCTTCCTCTCTCTCTCCTTACCTCCTTTTCTCTTTCTGCCGCCAACCATACGCTTTTGTTTAGTGGCACCATACTGTGTAAGAATATACATTGTTTTTGAGTGACTTTGAATTGCAAAACACTTCTGTCATACTCCATTATCCTTTTCCTCGTATTTTTGTTTCTCCGCATGTCACTCAATAGTATGCCATAAGGGATATAGGAGGCTTATTGAATAGGCATGAATGTCCATATGTGTCACATGTACTGTGAGTGTGTGTGTGTGTGTGTGTGTGTGGTTGTAATATTAGGTTAGGCTTATCGCTCCTACTTTGAATCCATTTTGCCATGTAACCCATTCTGCCTGTTATTGGCTGACGGCTGAGCTCTCGCTGGGAGAAAAAAAAAAAGCCTGGAATTGTTTTCTGTTTGTTCTGGATGTATTTTGGATCAGAGGTAGATTTTGTGTGCGCTTGTGTAAATCTGTTTGTGTTCCTCCAAGTATGTCTATTTTGGATCAGTGTGAAATAGAAGCAGTGGCGATAAAGAGAATCAGATGTTTTCTGATGTGTGCTGTTGGATTCCGTCTGTGTGTGTCTGCCAGTGTAAACATAAAAATGTCCATAAGGCGGACACAGGGCAAACAGTTTGCCAGGGGAATTTGAAATTTGACAGTGCAGCGGTCTGTTTCTGTGCAAGCATTTGCATTTGGTAATCTGGATATAACCTGTTGTTATATAGCCAGATTTTCTGACTACCTGATAGAGTTCCTCTTATAGCATCCAGCATTATGATAAATGTTATGTGAGAAAAGCTGAATTATGAGATATTGTCACAGCCTGTTTACCCCAGCTTTAATTATTGTTTGCCTCTTTGTTGCTCATAAACATTAACGCTCTCCACCTACAATTCTACATAATTAGTGTTTGGTTTGACCCACGTGTCACCGGAAATGAGAGGAGGTTGCAGAGGGTCAGGACTAATGAGAGAGAGCGGTTGACCTTAGACTTAGAGTCAACCAACGGCAAGAAGGGCATCGTACAAAACACACAATAACAGACACAATAACAGACACAAATGTGGCGGGGTGGGGCGAGTCCAAAAAAGGCTCAAGAATTCCTCATTATTTTTAAAAGAAGAAAGTAAAAGTGCATTAAAACGGTTAACATTTTTTGGTGAGAGTCATTGTGGGACTAATTTCAATTTGAGTCATTCCACACTTTATGAGAACAGTACCAAACCAATCTCTTTTGGCTTTAAAGTCAATACTCTGCCTGGTTGTACGTGTTTTAATCTTCAGCACATTATCTAAACATATTGAGCTACATGTCTTGCTGTCCGTACACTAAAGATCAGAGTCAGAGAGTGGAGGGTTAACTTTGATAATCACCTGTATTGATCTGTGTGCGTTAGAGGAAAAACTGCTGGTTTCAGAGCAGCCGACCATGAATGGTTATTGATTCTATCATAAAGACCGCCTGTCTCCTGAGTCTACGGCTCTTTAGGTAATCACTGATGCCTGTTTTTTTTTCCTTCTGGCACTCTGACAAGTTCATATCTCACACATGTCCTGCACGTCTGTACACTTTTTAAACTCATCGCACCCCAACAGACCTGCACCCTAAATCATACATGTCTCATTTGCCCAACACTGGCACTCTGACCCATCTCCTCTGGTATCTCGTGTCTCATCCTCACACTCAGCACTTCATCCACTCTCTCTTCTTGGCTGCTTTCTTACAATTGCCCATCTATGCATCCCCCAGAAATCTTCTTCCCCGAAGCCTCATTATCCACCGAGAGACAGACAAGCAAACAGACAGACAGGCGACAAACTAGGAAGTGCTCACTAATCAGGCTTATGATGCTAGTGGGCTAATAGAGCTGTTTGCCCTGCTTAGATCGCAGCTGTAAATGATTAGCCTGGCTCAGGCTGAGCTGTATTAGCTGGCCTGCCATCACTGATAACTCCCGGCTCCCAACTTTATTGCAGTGATAAAGCCCGCATTAGAAACAATCAACCAATCTCCTCTGGACTCGTGTCGAGGTTGAAATGACGGTAGATTGCGTTTTCTACAAAGAAGCAAGACTGAGAACTGAATGAGGACGCTCTCCCACGATGCCGTCTTCAGATAGCTGGGACAAGTTGTACAAAAAACAAAAGGAAGGTGAGAGACTCTGAAATTGTTATCTGTTAGGGTCCAAATTGAAAGAATAGTTAATTAACAAGTGATCACCTTCTCTCTTGAGCATCTTCTTCCTTTTCTCAGTCTGTGTTTTAATAGCTAAATAGTTAATATGTCATCTTAGGCTCAGACTCAGATCAAACCCAAATGTAAATCACCATCACAAATAAAATGTGGCCTTAAAACTATATGAACACAAATTAATAATTGTTGAGTGTGTGTGGCCACATTTGTCCCCTACGGCACCCCTCTGTGGAGAGCCCTTATTTTGAGCGGTTACACCTCAAAGACACACTGCCGACGCCCTTGGAAGCATACACACACACACACACGCACACACACACACACGCACGCACACACACACACACACACACACACACACACACACACACACACACACACACACACACACACACACACACACACACACACACACACACACACACGCACACACACAGTAGGACACTTTTCCCAATCCTTGCATGCTAATGAAAGGTAAGATATTTGTCCTGGTCTCAGAGAAGTGGGTGTGATATGCTCTACGTGCCAATGTAGGAAGAAATTGCTGAAGGAACACACAGGCTTACACAAATAATGTTCACAGGCCCACCCACACACACACACAGACGCACACACACACTCCCACAAGATGCACGCACACAAAGACACAGACAAATAAGACCGTAGGTAAATAGCTTGTGGGTTTTCTGCTATGGTCATGATTTCCTTCAGGGCTGTGAAAACACTCTGCATATGGAGTCCATCTCCTCTATGGCTTAGCACTGAGACAAACACACACGCCACATCAACACACGCATGCTCACACAAGGAAAATTATTCTTTTCCTTGCACTTTGGGCCTGCTACTGTAGGGGTGTAGTTCCTGGCTTGGTACTGGGGGGAAAAAAGGAGAAAGACCAGGAATGCATATGGCAAATAAGAAACCCGTTCATTAACATTGCAGGGATTCATATCCTGAGCAGAAATCGCCTTGATTGAATAACCCTAGATGCAGGCCTATAGATGTGTGACTCATATTCGTTTCGTAGTGTGGGTGAGAATAGACGTTTGGTAAAGTGAGTAAGCAGTGTAAGTAAGGTATTCTGGCACGGCAAGAAAATCAATAGGAACTGTTGTGTTTTGTTCTACTTCATCAGAGCAGCTGTCTATTGAGTTACCACAACTCAGGGCAATGTTTTAGTGTGTGACTGTGTATATATTAATTAACATCCTTATCACAAAACAGGCACATAGAAACTCTGTGTCTCTTTCTTTCCTCTGACTGGGTCGAGGTGTGGAGGTATTGACCAGTTGCCAGGGGATAGGAGCTATTGATTGTGACTTATCCTTCTGTTTATATTTGAACCCTGGGTTTAACCTCCATCGATCGACACACACCTCGCAGTCTACAAGGTGTTCAACTCTGCTTTCCACTAATGGGGGTAAATGGTTGCACAACCGTGTATGTGTGTGTGTGTGTGTGTGTGTGTGTGTGTGTGTGTGTGTGTGTGAGTGTGACTGTGTGTGTATATGTGTGTAAGTGTGTTTTGTGTAAGTACGTTTCATTAAGGGGAAGTAAAGGAAAAATGTAATTGTTGTCATTATGTGATGGATGTTGGTTTGTTACACAAACTCAAAGAGAACATGAACATTCTTAGAAAACAATCATTGGCCAAATCATTCCACCATTTTTCTATAGAGTCTTCTTCATTCTGTCACTGCCATAACAACATCCCAAGGTCTTGAGTTGCTTGATTTAATGTGAATATTCTCCTTTTATATTTAATAATTGGCTTAATAACATGCTTGTTATTCAGTGACCACTACTTACTAAGTTTACCTTGACACTCTCAGAATGTCAGCATCCTACATTACATGCACACATAAGAGCCTGCACCCACTTCTACAGACACAGGGATACATATTAAGTACATTTTTGTTATGGGCCAACATTATTTTATATGCTTCTTATATATATATATATATATACTCTGTGTATGTACTCTATAATTATATATATAATGACCTGCCTCAATTATTCTTTGTCACAAGTGTTTGATTAAAACATTGCAAAGCATGGTGGTGTACACACAATTATGTTATAGAGCAGGACATTTTACATTTGCAGTTGCAACAATAAACTTTATTATCCAAAATGACATCACTGCACAAGCAAACTTAATCGTAAATTGCTCAGCCCGAAAAAACATCATGGAGCAGCAGTCACCCTGTGGACCCACCACCCGCAGGGAGAATTATCGGGGTCGGGTGCTATGTAGACCGGGCGGCGGGCCAGGCGGGAGACCAGGGCGGGCCGATCGCTGGCTAGCTCTAGGGAACGTCACCTCACTAGCGGGGAAAAGAGCCGGAGCTTGTGCAGGAGGTGGAACGGTACCAGCTAGATATAGTTGGGCTCACCTCCCCGCACAGCATGGGCTCTGGAACCAAGCTCCTGGAGAAGGGTTGGACTCTTCTGGAGTTGCCCAGGTTGAGAGGCGCCGGGCGGGAGTGGGGATACTCACGAGCCCCCGGCTGAGCGCCGCTGTGTTGGAGTTTTCCCCGGGGAACGAGAGGGTCGCCTCCCTGCGCCTACGGGTTGCGGGGAGTAAGGCTCTGACTGTTGTTTGTGCTTATGCACCGAACAGCATTTCGGAGTATCCGGCCTTCTTGGAGTCGGTGGGAGGGGTCCTGGAAAGGGCGCCGCCTGCCAACTCCATAGTTCTCCTGGGAGACTTCAACGCTCACGTGGGCAATGACAGAGAAACCTGGCGGGGCGTGATTGGGAGGAACGGCTTGCCCGATCTGAACCCGAATGGTGTTTTGTTGTTGGACTTCTGTGCTAGCCACAGTTTGTCCATAACGAACACCATGTTCGAACATAAGGTGGCTCATAAGTGTACCTGGTACCAGAACACCTTAGGCCGGAGATCAATGATCGACTTTGTAATCGTATCATCTGATCTGCGGCCGTATGTCTTGGACACTCGGGTGAAGAGAGGAGCAGAGCTGTCAACTGATCACCACCTGGTGGTGAGTTGGATCAGATGGCGGGGGACTCGGCTAGAAAGACTTGGCAAGCCCAAACGTGTAGTGAGGGTGAACTTGGAACGTCTGGCAGAGGATCCTGTCCGGGAGGTCTTCAACTCCCACCTCCGGAAGAACTTCTCACAAATCCAGAGGGAGGCTGGGGACATGGAATCCGAGTGGACCTTGCTGCTCAGGGCTGTGGCCGGAAGGTCATCGGTGCCTGTCATGGCGGCAACCCGAGAACCCGGTGGTGGACACCGGGGGTGAGGGAAGCCGTCAAACTGAAGAAGGAGGCCTTTCGGGCCTGGCTGGCCCAGGGGTCTCCTGAAGCAGCTGACGGGTACCGGCGGTCCAGAAGGGCTACAGCGGCGATGGTCGCGGAGGCTAAAACTTGGGCATGGGAGGAGTTCGGGGAGGCCATGGAGAAGGACTTTCGGTTGGCCTCAAGGAAGTTCTGGCAAACCATCCGACGGCTCAGGAAGGGAAAGCAGGGTCTACCCCAGGCTGTTCTCAGCAGGGGGGGGAAACTGCTGACCCGGACTGGGGACATTGTCGGGCGGTGGAAAGAGCACTTTGAGGAACTCCTAAACCCGGCCAACATGTCCCCCGGAGAGGGGGCAGCGCCGGAAGACTTTGGGGTGGATTCACCCATATCCCTGGCAGAGGTCGCTAAGGTAGTCAAAAAGCTCCTTAGTGGCAGGGCGCCAGGGGTGGATGAGATCCGCCCTGAGATGCTGAAAGCGCTGGACATTGTTGGGCTGTCTTGGTTGACACGCCTTTTCAGTGTCGCATGGGGGTCTGGAACAGTGCCCATGGACTGGCAGACCGGGGTGGTGGTTCCCATCTTCAAGACGGGGGACCGGAGAGTGTGCTCGAACTATCGTGGTATCACACTGCTCAGCCTCCCGGGAAAAGCTTATGCCAGGGTGCTGGAGAGGAGGCTCCGACCGCTTGTCGAACCTCAGATTCAAGACGAACAGTGCGGATTCCGTCACGGTCGCTGAACAGTGGACCAGCTCTTTACCCTCGCAAGATTACTGGAGGGGTCCTGGGAGTTTGCCCAACCAGTTTACATGTGCTTTGTAGACCTGGAGAAGGGTTTCGACCGGGTCCCTCGGGGGTTTTTGTGGGGGGTGCTGCGGGAGTATGGGGTGCCGGACCGTTGGCACGGGCCATCCGGTCTCTGTACGCCTGCAGTAGGAGCTGTGTTCGTCTCCTCGGTAGTAAGTCAGACACGTTCCCGGTGGGTGTTGGCCTCCGCCAGGGCTTCCCTTTATCACCGGTCCTGTTCGTGACCTTCATGGACAGGATATCTAGGCGCAGCCAGGGGGCGGAGAGGATCCGGTTCGGGAGTCTCGTGATCGCCTCTCTGCTGTTTGCGGATGATGTGGTCCTGTTTGCCTCCTCGGACCGTGACCTCCAGCATTCACTGGGGCGTTTTGCAGCCGAGTGCGAAGCGGCAGGGATGAGAGTTAGCACCTCCAAATCTGAGGCCATGGTGCTCTGCCGGAAACCGGCGGATTGCTCCCTCCAGGTGGGGGCAAACTGCCTATCCCAAGTGAAGGAGTTCAAGTATCTCGGGGTCTTGTTCACGAGTGAGGGTAAGGTGGAGCGGGAGATCGACAGGCGGATCGGTGCGGCTGTCAGGCGCTGTACCGGTCCGTCTTGGTGAAGAGGGAGCTGAGCCGGAAGGCAAAGCTCTCCATTTACTGGTCGGTCTACGTTCCAACCCTCACCTATGGTCACAAACTCTGGGTCGTGACCGAAAGAACGAGATCTCGGATACAAGCGGCCGAAATGAGCTTCCTCTGTAGGGTGGCCGGGCTCAGCCTTAGAGATAGGGTAAGGAGCTCGGACATCAGGGGGGAGCTTGGAGTCGAGTCGCTGCTCCTTCGTGTCGAAAGGAGTCAGCTGAGGTGGTTCGGGCATCTAGTCAGGATGTCTCCTGGACGCCTCCCATTAGAGGGATTATATCTCCTGGCTGGCCTTGGAACACCTCGGGATTCCCCAGTATGAGCTGGAAAGTGTTGCGGGTGAGAGGGAAGCCTGGGTCGGCCTGCTGAACCTGCTGCCACCGTGACCCGACCCCGGATAAGCGTGTGATAATGGATGGATGGATGGATGGATGAATAATATTAATATAAAAATATTAATAATAATAAAGGCTAGTGGTCAAAAGACTCTCAGAAAAGAAGCCAGAAACGAGAGAAAATTACCGTTTCCTGACCTCTCGTGTCACTGGGCATATTTGGTAGATTGTTTAAATACTGTGACCATGTGGCCGGTTATCCAGTAATCGGTGTTGATTCCCCTTGCTGGAATAAAGATCATAATGGGATAACCATAACCACCGTCTGCTCAGCTGTCAGTGCTGAGAGTGCTGTAGCGATAGGGACGGCCTACATTTCCATCATGCCTGCATGGTGTCTAGCACTGGGCTGTGTATGCTGTTTTATGTTACAAAATGCAAATGTTGGTTATGTTTGTTTTTGTTATTTTGAGTACGGAGGATTAACACTTTATACAGCTACTGCTAGTTCCTGCACAGCTTGCCACAATATTATCACGCAAATCAGGGTGCGTTCGTCTAGACAAACTGTAAAATGACACTTCTTTAATTCAGCGTCAAGCAGCTTTTTCTGTATTACGTTCTATGAAAATCAAATCTCATATAATAATCTCATAACGTTCGCAAACTCGACAAATACAGATATATCTGTGATTGGCTAAAGGGTAACATCATCTGCTGGCCAATACATCGGTCAGACTCAAATGCGTGTGTTCATGTTTGTCTGGAGCTCAATATGAAAGTGGAACTTAGTAAAAGATTTTTTTAATTTTTATTTATTATTATACCTTTTAGTGTCTTTGTGTGTGTATATATATATATATATATATTTTTTTTTTTATTTTTTTTTATTTTTTATCTATATATTTATATATATATATATATATATATATATATATATATATATATATATATATATATATATGCATGTAAGTGTGTGTGTGCACTTTCATATTTTCATCTGTGTATGCCCATCTCCCTCTCCCTCTTGCTCCATTTGAAGGGTTGTAATGAGTCATCAGGGAGAGCTGATGTGAATTATTAATATTCAATCATGATGCTGTTCATGAATTAACTGAAGCCGCCGGAGAAGGAGGGGTGGACAGGAGAGAATGAAGGAGGTGGAGAGAGACAGAGAGAGATGGTGAAGATTCAACTTGAATTAGATTTGTAGGTAGAAAAGATTTAAAGCAGCAGGGTATGGAACAAAAAGACAGGGAGTCTTTTTAAATCCTTGCATAGTGTTAGTAATAAGCTCGACGCATGGGACATTACTTGTGAATTATGCAGTAATACACTGTATTTCCGTTTCTTCACTGATACACATTGTTTTTTTTCATCTACTTGTTGTAAAGAACTGCAGGATGATCCAAAGGAAACCTAAACATGACAAATTAGTTAAAAGTAAGAACTGTCAGGCCAACAATTTAAAAATGAATTTAATTGAATGTACCGGGTGTCACGCGACGGGAACTGTGGAGGAGGACTCGGACACAGAGTGGAGATTTAACTAACCGTATATTTATTCCATAACAAAAAATCACAGGGAAAAAACCTGGAAATGACTAACACTAGGTTCCTGGACATGACTATGACTAGGCGTGTGTGCGAGGGATCAGACACACTGGCACAGGACAAGGGGAGACACAGACTATAAGTACACATGAGGGAAGTGGGGAAACAGGTGGACACAATCAGGAATCAGGGAAGACAATCAGACTGGTGACACAAGAGGAAGGGCACGGAACCTGAAACGAAAGGAGAGTTAATTTCCAAAATAAAACAGGAAGTCACAAAACAAACATGGAGACAGGACAAAAACCCAACTTGACATACAGGTGTGACACCGGGTACATGATGCATATCTAACCAATGCATTCAAGACTGCAACTGCTTATTCATAGTTTACATAATCCATCCATCCATCCATTTTCAATACCGCTTATCCTCATTAGGGTCGCGGGGCGCTGGAGCCTATCCCAGCTGACATAGGGCGAAGGCAGGGGACACCCTGGACAAGCCGCCAGTCCATCGAGGGCACATGTAGGGACATACAACCATTCACTCTCACATTCACACCTATGGGCAATTTAGAGATCAATTAACCTGCAGCATGTCTTTGGACTGTGGGAGGAAGCCGGAGAGCCCGGAGAGAACCCACGCTGCCACGGGGAGAACATGCAAACTCCACACAGAAGGACCGCTCCGACCGGGAATTGAACCCGCGGCCCTCTTGCTGTGAGGCGACAGTGCTAGCCACTACACCACCGTGCAGCCCAGTTTACATAATGTTTCATATATTTATACATTTTATTGCTATTTCATACATTAGCCAAACTGAAGTGGTGAAGCACTGACTGGTTGTACATTTTATTCAGGGTCGTGGGGCACTGGATCTGATCCCAGCTGACATTGGGTGAAGGCAAGGTTCAACCTGGACAGGTCGCTAGCTTATCACAGGGCACACATGGAGACAGACAACCATTCACGCTCACATTCACACCTACGGGCAATTTTAGAGTCTCCAATTAACCTGAGCTGCATGTCTTTGGACTGTGGGAGGAAGCCGGAGAACCCCCGAGGGAACCCATGCTGAAACGGGGAGAACGTGCAAACTCCACACAGAAGGACCGCCCAGACCGGGATCCAAACCCGGGCCCCTCTTGCTGTGCGGCAACAGTGCTAGCCACTCCACCACTGTGCAGCCCCGCTATTAATACCGTAACTGATTTTAAATGATTTCCTCCTGTGGTGAACATTTGTATTGCTTAATTGCTCAGAGGTTTCACACAACTTCCAGAAATCATATCACAAAAAAGCATTCCTGAATGTTGTTAATTTACAAAAGAGTTGAAAACATGCAACGTTCATTGTTATGTATCTGATTAAACATTTGTAAGCCCCTCAGCGTATAGTTAGATCAGAAAAATGGGATGAAGTACAAGTACAGATGGTGCTCTGCTCATTGAAGAGGAAAGTGGTGTAACCAAGATATGTGTGAGCCCCTTCATGATTTCTAACTGCAAAAGACAAAGCCAGTGGAGAAATGTATAGATTCAGGTTTGGTGGATCAGGCTTGACATAAATGCAGTGGTTTAGTGTAACTCATAGGTACAATATGTCCTTCTCTATAACTAGTTCACTTCATGGTGTAGTCACTGATTAAGGTTATTGATATATTCACACTCTTAAGACTGGCGTGTGTGCGTGCATGCGTGCGTGCATGCGTGCGTGCATGCGTGCATGCGTGTATGTGTGTGCCTGATGGAAGGCCTGCAATGCACTAAAGCAGCTGCCATTGAGGTTTGGATTTGATGTGCTTCGGTGTTCTGCTGTCACTGCAGAGCTGGATTGACTTTACAGGTTATAGGTTATCAGATGCTCACAGAGACAACACACAGATACACACACAAACACTGACACACTCATATGTCCATATGCACACAGGTCTTTGTGCTTGTAAACCTGACCAAGCTTGACAGTTATATCTGTGTGAGCAGACTCTCGGGCTCTGTTGCAATCATTGGTGTGTGCATTTGTGGAGTTTGACGTGAATGGTAGGATCACCGCCCACCATTCTACCTTCCTCTGTATGCTGTCCTGTGTAAGGGCAAAAAGGAAAAGGATATAGTGTTTAAGGTAACACATGGATTAAGGACTAGGCGGTAACACTCCTCCAGGTCTGTAATCAAAGGTTGACACATTTATGTTTATTAGTATTATCAATTATCCATTCAGAAATAAACTAGTTGTGGACTTTTGTTTGGGCAGAGACACAATGACATTGATGTTCTTTTGAAGTTATTTGCTACTAAGTCATACTACACAGAATTGTCAATATATGCAGAACGAACATGTTTTTTTATTTAATGTCAACAGCATGCTCCCCTTTACCTCCATCCCCTGCTCCTCTTATACGCTGATGGTTGTCCTATTGGCTTACAATGTTAACCATTTTTGGGTTCCGGATTCAGACGGATGCATATCACATTAAGGATGCCGTTAATTTTGATTTCATATTTCATTTTCCCCTCCAATAATATGTAAGGGATGCAAAACATCTCACTGAAAAATATGCCAAATGGTGCAGACATTTACTAATTTGAACTCATTAGACACATCAATCGCAGACAAAAAATATATATTTTACCACACTGTACAGTATTATCACATGTGTGTGTGTATATATATATATATATATATATATATATATATATATATATATATATATATATGTATATTTCATAGCTGCATAGAAACGTTCTCTTCTTGTTGCATCATTGTATACCCCTGTGTTTGACTTATCAAGTATCTTTGGAAACTTTTTATGCTTGACTTGAATATAAACTTGGCTTCTGTGGGTTTTATTAAATCTCGGCTGCACAAGATGCATTTGTAAACTGGGTGGACCCAGTGAGAAGCTTGTGGAGCTGAAAATGTTAACGTATTTTATGAGAGTGGTCCATGGTCTTGGCAGAGGTGCAGGACCTAGTGGTTTGCTGTGCCTGGCACCCTCCACCTGGCCTGGGCAGAAATCAAACCCACATTTTATACAGCTCTTAGCTCACTCTTCAGCTCAGAGAGCTACTGCCAGTCCAACCAGTAGGAACTCCTGAAAGGATGCTGACCCACACATATACAGACACACATATAAATAGACATTCACCCTTAAGAATTACTTTACTGACTGCATTTACTCCATAAACCAAACCCTAAACTAATCTTTATCTTAACACAAAACTTAAATCCTAACCCCAAATTAATAAGGAGTGGCAAAATAGCACTGTGAGAACATTTGATCCATATAAGTAAAGAAAAATAAGCATAGTCGAAAACACATGCAGTTTGTTTCTCCCTTCTCTTTCTCATGTTTTTTTTTCTCTCCTTTCTATCTCCAACCAAATGTTTCAAGCAAATTTCCAAAATGTCTATCAACTAGTGCTGTTTGGATATTCTCAAGAGAGTGTAACAAGGGCACATAATTAAAAGAGCACCAGAAGCTCTTCTGTAACTCTGGTACTTTGGGGCATTTCATTGCCACCGTCCATCTAATTTGGCATTTATGTCATTTTCTTGAATTATTTTGTCTGCTCTGCCAGTATTTTTTATTATTTTTTTCCATAGCTGGGATACAACGCTTTGCAGCAATACACTGTTAGAAATAATAGAAGATGTTGTTGTTTATTTGAAAAATCTGTTTCCATTCTTTTTTTATTCTCTGTTTATGGATTCACTATTTTTTCACATCAGCAACTCATTAATGTCTCCAAGTCAAATTGTTTATTAAAAACAGGTGGGTTTATGATTGATGTGTGTATGTGAGTTTTATGAAACTGTGTTGAAAGATGATCAGCTGTTAGGCTTTCTGTGGGTGGCTTGTCTCTGTATATGTACAGTGAAATCTGGTTTTAACTCCTGCATGTCTACAGGCTTATGGACAATCGGTGTGCACATGTGACAAAGAGTGTGTGTATGTGCATAAATATGATGTGTGTGTGTGTGTGTGTGTCAGTGTGTGAGACAGGCCAAAGGTAGAATGGAGTCTAAATGAGGGTTTTGTTCAGTTTGCTCCAGATGTTGAGTCTATGTGTTTTATTTTTACATTCTTGGCCTGCGGCCCGTATATATTTTGGATTGGGCAGGGAGTATATAATATCAGTGGAAAATGCTGCGGTCTGGTACCTTTTAAATAACATTTCCTCCTTTTTCTGCTGCTGTCCTGTTTTTCTTTCCATGTTGTCTTTTATTCGGGAATGAGCTTCGAAAGGTGATGTTTAGAAAAGCACTGAAATGAAACTGGCTGTGGGGTTCAGGGAATCCCTGGAGACCCCTACACGCATGCACAAACACACACACACGCACACACACACACACACACACACACACACACACACACACACACACCATATACACAAGCTGCTGGTGCTCAATTAAAGCACTGGATGAAGAAGGAGAAGTAAGGTCTTAAATGGGAAGGTCAGTCGGGCAGTCCTGCGTCTTGAGGTGGCCCTGCTTCGGTTGTGGAGAGAAATATTAGTACAACATATAGTCATACTAATATTTGGCTCCCTCAATTTGGCCAGTGAACAGAATTATACCAAAGGTGCTCAGGGACCCACATTTTGGACTTCCCTTTCCTCCATTTCTGATTTATTTCGGAACAAATCTGGGCTGAAACGGGCTAAAAATCTGCACTAGAGCAGTTAATGGAGTTGTAAAGTCGGGGTAGGCTCCAGGGAAATATAACCACAGGGCTTAAAAGTTGTCTGTCTGTCTGTCTGTCTGTCCTGTGGTGGGCCTATTACTGTTTGAAAAGCCACACTTCCCAGTCAGAAACTAACGTAAAGGAGAAAAGTATATTGACCAGAGAAGAAGAGCAACTCTCAGCTTTCACGGTGTGGTGGGGGTGAATGAGTGTTGTTGAATGAACGAGGGTAGAGGTGCTTCAGCACTCCTAGTCTGCCAGAGAGGGTGGGAGGGTGGTGGGGCAAAGGTCATAGAAGGGGGTGGGGGTAATGAAGGATGAGGGAGTGAGAGAGACACAGCATCTGGATTCAGAGCTGTTTCCCAGCCAAGTTACATTTGTTTAGTCTGAAAGACAAGAGTGTAGGGGAGCAGAGGGGGCAGAAAATATGTAAGACCAAGAGAATAAAAGCAGTTCAATAACGGGGAGAAGGGGAGAGCAGGTGTGACTCTATGTGTGTGCGTGTGTGTGTGTGTGTGTGTGTGTGTGTGTGTGTGTGTGTTTGTGTGCGTGTGTCCGCCTGCATTACATGTATGTAAGTGCTCCATGATTCGATGTGTTTGGAGGGTTGTTTTTGTCTTATTTGGCCTTCGGTCCCATCAGTTATGACGATATTTTAATTTCCCATGGCTAAGATCTGGAGATATAGTGATCACCTCTTGACACAGCTTTAAATCATATCCACCATACAGCAAGCAACAGGTTGGACACAGTAAAAAAAAATCCCCATTTATTATTATTATTCAAAAAGCTAATTTGGATGTTATGAACAGGGATGATCTACGGATACTGTGGGGAATAATCTTATGTATTGAATTTCCAAAATACATAACGCTATTGTTAAACAACCTGTCTGACTGCTGCTCATCAGTATAATTAACATAAGTACACAGTGACTCTGTATTTACACCAATTAACCTGATGAGTAAAAGGTTGTCACAAGCAATAGAAACGGCGGCTTTAATGCTTTAACAACAATAATAAACTCATTTACGCTTGAGTGTGTATGCGTGTGGTTGTTTGTGTGTGTGTGTGTGTCTCACCTCTTTCCTCTTCCTTCTCACCAGATTAAGGCCTCAGGGGAGGTCAGCTCTTCTTGACCTCTGCGTTCCACAACAAGGCCACACACACACACACACACACACACACACATGCACCCAAACACTTTACACTCAAACACACATGCAGACATGACTGCATGCACACACAGACACAGTGTCCAAGCTCATAAACACCCTACTGCCCTAACAAGCCTGCTGTGGGGCAGACACATAGGCTGAGGTGGTCGGAAAACAGGACAAGGGTGATGCAGTAAAGAGGATAAAACTGTCTTTTGAACAACCGTAATTCTAGAAACATTTCTAAAAGAAAAAGGGAGAGAGGAACATGCATCCGACATGCAGTCATCCAGACAGAGGCCAATGTTTTCACCTTTCAGTGTCCCAAAGCGTGGAAAACACAGATAGAGCTTTGTTTAGCTGGAATTTGGTTGTGTGCTCCATGAGCATTCCCCAGCCCCTCACTCACTGACCTCTGACCCCTAGATGCACACACACACACACACACACACACACACACACACACACATTCATTTGTGGAGATTTCTAGGATATACAGTATACAACATTATGCACATTAAGACAGTACTTTGTGCTGTGGAACTAAGCTCGACGCCAGCTTTTTCTTTCTTCAAAAGCTGCTTCAGTGCATGTATGAGCAGTATGAGCGTTTGCTTGTCTCCGTAAATAGATGTATGCGTGTATACTCTTTGTATGTTAGACCATGTATGTGACTAAATTAGAGTTTAGATGAAGGTTGAAATGGTTAGTGACAACAATTTATAGGTAATTGCAGCTGGAGACCTATTGAACTGAGTAAAGTGAGTTTTTTGTGTTTTTTCGATGTCAATCTATATGGCTCCATGACCTCTGACCCAAGGTCTTGTCTATGACCTCATCAAAGAGAGACGAGAAAACAAGCATCCCTCTTGAGGACAGCAGCCATTCATCACTCCATCTTTGTCCCCTTTTAGAGCCTTCTGTCCATCGTAAGGAGAAATCAATGTCTTAAAAAGATAGAGAGGACACAAAGATACAGACACAAAGAGCACAGTCTCTCTCACACACAAACATACACTCTGCCATAACGAAGTACAAAGAGAGAGAATCTGTGTATAGCACTACTTTATGAGTTTGCTGTGAGGCTGTAGCCATTGTTTGCACTCAAAGCACTTGACCGTGTGATGAAAGGACCATTTTGCAGTGCGTGTTTAGAAACTCAAAAATGGACTGGTCTCATTGAACCTGAATCTTAAAGTTGTTTACAACTTTAGGAGTTTCTTAGAAACAATTTTACCAAATAATCCAACTGTATACATAATGTAACATTACTGCATTTTAATTCTGTGGTTATGTTGGCCAGCTTTAGCTCTGTATTCTGCTTTTGTACTCAGGAACAGTGTCAGCTCTTCAAGGGATGATTGTGAGTGATTATAATCCAGAGACAAGTCAAGACAAGTTTAGCATTTTTGCATTGATGGTTAAAGTTTATCTACATGTTTTAAGATGTATTTTCAGACACTGCTACCACACAACCCTCATTGGATTGTTCCTGTTTGCAACCATTAATAAGTTGACCTGCTCCACGATCTTCGATTAAATACTGTATGACAAACATTTGCCCAAACAATTTTTTGCATGTGCTTGTGGTTGGCCAAGTAGATGTTCGTTCTATCCCTAGTTCAGTCGTGACAGAACAAACTGGTCAGCATGAAACCAGCCGACTCAGACCACCTGACGACAGCCATTCGCTTTCGAGGAACCTGCCTTAATCCGCAGGAGGATCAGTTGTCCGCCCTGCAACGCAAGGTGAATCTCCGGTCTAATCGGATTCATCAGATGCTCACTCTCCTGACCAAAGACTCCTCAGCCACGCCTGCTCTGGCGGCTGTCGAAGCGCCACCAGTTCTGGTTCCGCTTCCGGTTCCGCTTCCGTCTCCAGGAGGGCATCTTTACGCCCACAGCTACCCTGCGGCCAGCAGGTACAAGGAGCTCGTGGACCGTCTCCTAGTTACAATGAGGGACCTGCCAGTTGGTCTCAGCCTAGAGACGCAGCAGGCCCTCGCCCGCTTCCGCCCTTGGTCTCCGGCTGCCGCTTCCATGCCACAGCCCCTGCTGGTTCCCGTTGCTTCCTGCCGGTTCGCGCAGCCCCTGCCGGTCCCTGCTGCTGCCTCTGTGCCACAGCCCTTGCAGGTTCCCACTGCCTTCTTCTCTGGCATCTTCTCTGCAGTTATCTAATACAGTACACACAAAAAGCAGTCTGTTTGATTCATACCATCACTGATGCCGATGTATTCATTACTAGGCTGTTTTTTTAGGTTATCAAGATCTGTTCATGCTTGCGTTGCTCTGATTTGCAGACAGGGTGTGTGTGTGTGTGTGTGTGTGTGTAATGTGTTTTACTGTACATCAAATATGATGCATAGCTACTGGTGTTTTTAAAGGGTTATTTTACCATCCTGTCTTGGGTGGGATCTGTGTCGGATACCACTGTCTCTTATATCAGGAGAATCCAGACCAGTTGGCTATATTGGCACCCCTACTGCATCGACTGTGGGGCCACATTCAAATTGTTGCATGCGATTGTGGTTGTTTAGGGCTTTTTCCACAAAGGGCTAACGTCAAAAACATTCAGATAACTTGTTGTTGTCCAGCTCTATTTATCTCATAACCTCCTCACTGCACCTCTCTAAGTGAGCATGCTTTGTGTTGGAGTAAATGGTCAGACCTTTTACTTGGGCCTGCACACACAAAAAAAGGTAGCTTCACATGCCTCACAACATCTCAATTAGTCAGTGTGGGCGCAGTGGAAATGCATACAAGAGCCTTCAGTTATCAAGCTCCTCTTTTATGGAACCAGCTTCCAATTTCAGTCCGGGAGGCAGTCACCTTATTTAAGAGCAGACTTAAGACTTTCCTCTTTTAATAGCGTTTATAGGGCTGGCTCAGGTTTGCCCTGGTCCAGCCCTTAGATATGCTGCTATGGGCTGCTGGGGGATGTTTTAGGATACACTGAGCTGCGC